>NC_053023.1:678189313-678335774 GCF_003073215.2 Triticum urartu | reverse complement strand
CTCGCGCAACCGTTACCCTTCGTGGGTTGAAGTCTCCATCAACGTGGATGTACGATAGCACCACCTATCGGAACCACGCCAAAAACATCCGTGTCTCATATTGCGTTTGAATTCTCCAAACCCTTCCCTTTACATTCTTGCAAGTTGCATGCTTTACTTTCCGCTGCCAATATACTCTTTGCATGCTTGCTTGAATTATGTGATGATTGCTTGACTTGTCCTAAAATAGCTAAAATCTGCCAAGAACTAAAATTGGGAAAAGGTTAAGTTTTTATTTGGTCAAGTAGTCTAATCACCCCCCTCTAGACATACTTTCGATCCTACAAGTGGCATCAGAGCTTTGGTCTCCATTTGCTTTGATCTCCATAGCTTTGGTGGTCATAGCCTTGGTTTCACAACCTAGGAGAGTATGGCGTCTAGCGAGGGAAATTACCACCGTAGAGGTCCCTACTTTGATGGTACTAATTTTGCTAGTTGGAAGCATAAAATGAAAATGCATATTCTTGGACATAACCCCGCCGTTTGGGCTATTGTGTGTGTTGGTTTGCAAGGTGACTTCTTTGATGGGAGAGAACCAAACCGTGAAGCTACCGCGGATGAGTTGAAGATGTTGCAATACAATGCTCAAGCTTGTGATATTCTCTTCAACGGATTGTGCCCCGAAGAATTCAACAAAATCAGCCGTCTTGAGAATGCGAAGGAAATTTGGGACACTTTGATTGATATGCACGAAGGTACCGACTCCGTCAAGGAATCCAAATTGGATGTGCTTCAAAGCCAACTTGACAAGTTCAAGATGAAGGATGGTGAAGGTGTCGCTGAAATGTATTCTAGGCTTGCTCTCATCACAAATGAGATTGCCGGCTTAGGAAGTGAAGAGATGACCGACAGATTCATCATGAAGAAGATTCTAAGAGCCTTGGATGGAAAATATGATACCGTGTGCACATTGATCCAAATGATGCCCAATTACAAAGATCTCAAGCCAACGGAGGTGATTGGAAGAATTGTTGCTCATGAGATGTCACTTAAGGATAAAGAGGAACTTCACAACAAATCAAGTGGTGCCTATAAAGCCTCATGTGAAGCCCCTACATCATCAAGTGAGAAACAAGACTTCAATGAAGAATTGAGCTTAATGGTGAAGAACTTCAACAAGTTCTACAAGAGTAGAAGCAAAGATAGAAGCTTCAAGTCAAGGTCCTACAATGACAAAAGATCTTCTAGTCGAGAGCGAAACTGCTACAGTTGTGGAAGACCCGGACACTATTCCAATGAGTGTACGGATCCCTACAAGAGAAGAGAAGATTCTCCAAAAAGAAGAAGCAAAGAATCACCACCAAGAGAGAGGAGGAGTAGAGATGATCGTTATGAACGAAGATACTCACGGATAAGCAAGGATTCGGAAAGGAAGGAAAAATCATCAAGGAGCTACACAAGACGAAGACATCAAGCTCATGTTGGTGAATGGGTATCCGGCTCCGACTCCGACAGCCACTCCGAGAGAAGTTATCACTCCGACTCCGAAGATACTCAAGATGAAGGTGTTGCCGGTCTAGCACTTGTTTCAACCAACTCCTACGACATATTTGACTCACCAAATGAAGGAATTGGAAGATGCTTCATGGCCAAAGGTCCTAAGGTAACACACCCCGAGTATGTTGATTTCAATAGTGATGAAGATGACTTGTTAGGTGATGATTTGCTTGTTGACAACTCTAGTGATGAATACTATGATGAAACGTCAATTAAACATGCTAATCAAGATAAAACGAATGACAATGATAAGGAGAAGATTGAGGCTCTAACTAAAGAACTAAACACTCTTAAGTTAGCTCATGAAACTATCTTCGAAGATCATCGAGAACTTTTAAGAGCTCATGAGAAATTACGCTTTGAAAAGCTCAATCTTGAGCAAGAGCATGAGTTCTTAAAAGCAATCAATGATGATCTCAGCAAGACAAACTCTTCTTACATTGCCAAGCGTTTACTCTTATCCACTTACATGCCTCAAGTCAAGTCTAGTAATAAGAACAAGAAAGATTCTTCCTCTAGCAGTAACAACGATCATGCTAAATCCAATATTGTTGCTTCTAGTAGTTCTCTTGATTCCACTAATGATTCTCTTAGCCAAGTTACACTTGAGCAAGAAAATAGTTTATTGAAGGGAATTATAGAGAAAGGAGTGTACAAAAGCCTTGCCGGGAGTAAGCAATTCGAGGAAATTGTGCGCAAGCAAGGAATGCACCAGAAGAATCAAGGTGTTGGTTTTGAACGAAAGTTCAATGCCAATGGAGTTGAGTGGGAAGAAGATCAATACCCCAAGACAAAGTTTGTTCCTCAACAAGAGAAGTATGATACTTCTTTCAAGGGGACACAAGCTCAAGATGATCTTCCACCACAAGACTACAAGCAAAAAGGCAAGGACAAACTTCAAGAGGAAATTGACGCATTTGAAGAAGCTCCTAAGACCTTAGTCAAGTGGATTCCCAAGACTACTTCAAGTTCCACTTCATCAAGTACGACTACAACTCCAAGGATTCCCATCAAGATGATGTGGATCCAAAAGAAGAAGAACTAGAGAGTTCTTGAGGGTGACTCCGCCAACATACTTCACTCTTATCATTTTGGCAAGAACAAGTGCAATCAACTTCCACATCTTGCACTAGTTCAAGGAGTCACAAACCCTCTTGTTGGTAAGACAAGGGACAAGGTAACCTAAAAGTTTTCATGGACATCATCTTTTGTGTGCATCACTCTATGTCTATGGATATCCTTGTTTGTTCCTTGTGGGACTAACCCATGTAGGTATTGAAAGTGCAATTCACTCAAATGGATAGCTCCAAGTGATCTACATCAACATTGAGCATCCACATCTTCAACATCTACATGAAGTCATCATCAACAAAACCCAAGGTTAGTTCATCCCTCTTAGGGGGGATATCACATATAGGGGGAGCTTTACTCTAAGACTTGAGCTAAAGCAACTCTAAAGATGTGAACACAACAATGCTTTATGTAAAAGTGGTAACCCCACTTGAGCTTAAACGATGAGTATGACCTATGATCAAGTGCTCTCACTTGACTCCTAAGTCAATATACTCATATATAGATGACCTTATCATCGCAAATTGCTTGATAGATGCTAGAATTGGTTGTGCATGCCTTGCCACATATTTCATTTGCCATCTTATTGTGTGAGCATGCTGGTTGCATATTTTACTCATTCGAGGACATCCACTTGTTGTTTTGATTGTTTGGTTTTATTTTCTTTTGCCAAGTGGATGGACAAGAATGCCTAAGTACCTCCTCTAGCTATCTATGCTTTTCTCGTCTCAAACTCTATTCATGCTGCATCACAAAATTTGATCAAGTCAGATTCGAACCACTCTGTGTGAGGAGCGCTCGGACTCCCCGATTCGTCATAGACTTAAACTTCCAAAACCTCTTTATGATTCTCGGTCTGACCGATACCCCACTTTCGGTCCTACCGAGATCATTAAGTTGATCTAGGTTTTCGATCTTGGTGCAACCGATTTGAACATTTCGGTCACACCGAGTTTCAGTAACTGCCTGCAGTTATGAATCTCGGTGCCACCGAGTTGTTCCACTCGGTCACACCGACAGGGTCGGGCTATATATAGTCACGGGCAAAATTTGGAAATTTCTCCGAACCCCTTCGCCCGCGCGATAGCCTGCTCTGCCAGCATGGTCTCCGGATCGTCTTCTCGCCACCAGCCGCCTCCAGTCGCTGGTCTCCGTCGCCGTCAACGGGAATTCTGCCCCGCCGTAGCGAGTCTCCGCCGAACTAGGGTATGGACTCGATCACATTGCTGTTCCCCGTCCGATTCCTAGCACATTGTGTTCTTCATGATTCTTGCCACGATTGAAACACTCCTATCCAGTCAATACGCCCGTAGATTAGCTTTTATTCGAAAATTTTAGGGTTAGGTTTCCGCCGAAACCATCTCGGACCCACCGAGTTGAAAAACTCGGTCCCACCGATTTGGCTTCTGCCATTGCACAAGTGAGACTCGGTCTGACCGAGAATTACTTATCGGTGTGACCGATTTTGGAACTCTGTGAAACCCTAGCAGTCTCGGTGCCACCGAACTGTGACTCGGTCCTACCGAGTTCACTAGTTTAGGTTCCAAAACTGCTTCGGTATCACCGAGTTTGAAAATCGGTAGATCCGAGATGATTTCAGTGGGAAACTAAAACTAAGTTTTTGGATTATTCTTTTGCAAAAATCTCTGCATTTTGTGATGCTCATCTTTTCTACCTCATCTATAACCTATTCACAGGGTCGGCAGTCAGAGCTTGCAGCATGTCTGATCAAAGTGACAGCCAGAACATGTCAGAGCAGCAGGTGCACATGAGTGAGGGCACTAGTCCCTCCAGCTCTTCAGATGAGGGCAGCAGGAGCACCCCTAGCAACTTGCCAAAAGCTGCCACCAGACAGAGGAAGAAGAGAACTTCTGATTCCGAAGATGAAGATTATGTGGTAGAGGAAGAGGCCACATCAAAGAGAGTTGAGCAAGCTCAAGGCACAAAGCCAGGGCTGAAAATCAAAAGGCCAGCAGGCAGGCAGCCCATGTCAAAGGCAAGAGCTTCAACTAAGAAGCCTACACCCAAAGAGCCAGTTGCTGCTGAGGGAAAGAAAAGAAAGGAAAGGGTCAAGAAGACCGTAGCCAGAGTGCTAGGAAAGGCTTCCATCATGGAAGAGGAAGAGGAAGAAGAGGTAGCTGCACCAGCACCCAAGGCACCCAAGCTGATGGGTGATGCCATAAGATCAGGGGCTACTGCATCTAAGCCTAAAGCTGCCTCCAAGCCAAAACCAAAGAGGAATAGAAGCAGCATTCCTGCAGCTGAGAAGAACAAGGCCCCAGTGCCTGAGACTGTTGCTGAAGAAGAGGATGAAGAGCAAGTTCTGAGAAAGCTCAAGCCCAAGATCCCAGACCACAACGATGCGCATCCTGTGGCTGAGGACATGAAGCTCAGGAGAGATTCAGGGCTGAGGAAGTGGAGAGAGGCAGATCGTATGCTTCAAGGAGGAGGACTGCTGTTGACTACAGGTTCCACACTAAGGAACAGCAGGACTTCTATGAGACAGTACTGCTTGATAAGAAGCCAATAGTCTGTGATATGAGATGGGTTGACTGGCAGTACATCAAGGACAATGAGGAGCACTATCCTGGAGTGCAAGACAGCTTCATAGCTTGTGGAGTAGCTGACTTTGTTGGGCAGAAGCTCACAAAATGGAATGAGGAGCTTATAATGCAGTTCTACTCCACAACACATTTTTATTCAGATGGGAGGATCACATGGATGTCTGAGGGTACAAGGTACCAATCCACAGTTGCTGAGTGGGCACAGATCATTAATGCCCCAGAGGAGCATGATGATGACTTGGACATATATGCCAAGAAGAAGATGGACCATAACTCTATGTCCAATATGTACAAGGAAATTCCAAATGAAGCACTTGACACGTTCAAATTTGGGTCTGTGCATTACCTTCTGTCAGGGCTGCCAACTATCAATTGGATCTTGAGGCACACCTTATTGCCCAAGTCTGGAGATCACAAGATGATCAGAGGCCATGCTATCAACTTGCTACATGTATTTGATGTGCCTCAGAAGTTCAAGGTGATGAGCCTCATAGTGGAAACTATCAAAAGGACTGCAGCAGATCAGAAGAGGAGTTGCGGATATGCCCCTCAGATCCAGGAGCTCATTAACTCCAAGATGGGCACGGGCATATATTTATTGGACAAGGAACACCTGCCCATCCGTCCAGATTTTGAGGACAATCAAGTTGTCATGACTGAGAACGAGCCATCATCTGCCCAAGCATATGCAAAGAAGGAGAAGGCAAGGAAGGAGAAAGCTGCCAAGATGCCAACTCAAGAGGAGGCATCTGAGTATTTCTTGAAGACCAAACAAGAGTAGCTTGGTTACCTGATTGCATCCACCCTGCGGATTGAGCAAGGACTAGCCACCCTAACTCAAAACCAGGCAAGCCTAGAGAGCATCATGGAACAAAAGTTCTATGACTTGGATGTCAAGGTAACGGAGATTCAGACTACAGTGGAGCAGCTCCAAGATGATATGCAGGAGAGGAGAGGCAGGACTACCACTCATGCCTTTGCCAGAGTGCCACGAGGTCCGAGGTCGTCTGCCGTGCCAGTTGCTGACACAAGAGCCACCACCTCAGCACCAGCTACAACCTCAGTTCCACCAGCTCCAACATCTACTTCAGCTCCAACTCCAGCGTCTACTTCAGCGTCTACAGAAGCCTTTGTCCTTGGAGTGATCCGGACTCCACCACCACCAGAAGATCAAGCCTGAGCGTTGATCTAGTACTATGCATTTTCTAGGAACTTTTTGGTAACTTGTTGTCAAAGGGGGAGAAAAATGTATAGATCATAGGCTTCGAGAGAGAGAGTGTTGCTTTTCTCTCTTGCTTTATTTGGTGGTTTTTCAAACTTGTTTGCTTTTGAGTGCTTGAGATACTACGTCATTATTTGTGAGACATTGATGATCATGTGTTTGATCATAAGCTACACTTAATGCTTGCTTAATGCTATTATCTTATCTATCTTATGTGATCTTTCACTATTCTTGGTGATGAGTGCATGTATTTCATTCTTATCATTTTAAGCGCTCCACCAAGATGTATGTGACATGGAAGAGTAACCCATGACTCTAACTCCTTGTGCATTTGCAGTCCAAAGCAAATTTTAAACATGCACAAATTTAGGGGGAGCTCTTACTTATCACATACTTCTCAAAGCGACGATATATTTCATGCTTATTATCATTTGTCGAAGCTTTGATCTGTATGTTGTCATCAATTACCAAAAAGGGGGAGTTGAAAGTGCAACTATCCCTAGGTGGTTTTGGTAATTCATAACAACATATAGCTCATTGAGCTAATGCTATTCCAAGATGATTATTTCAGGAAAGCTCAATGATTGGCATGGCATGGATGTGAAAGTGGGAACCCTCAAAATGCTAGGAAAAAGGATTGGCTCAAGCTCAAAAGCTCAAGACTCTTCATTTTATATTTTAGTGATCCAAGATCACATTGAGTCTTTAGGAAAAGCCAATACTATCAAGGAGGGATGAGGTGTTG
This sequence comes from Triticum urartu, assembly GCF_003073215.2. Lineage (NCBI taxonomy): Eukaryota > Viridiplantae > Streptophyta > Magnoliopsida > Poales > Poaceae > Triticum > Triticum urartu. The sequence goes on along the minus strand of NC_053023.1, from coordinate 678,328,636 downwards.
CTTAATGAGCCTCTTGCTTCATGTGCTTAGTGATATGCTCCAAAACCCTCAACTACTTTCCCATATCCACATTTGACCTAAACCCTAAGCCAAACTCGGTCCTACCGATTCTTCCTATCCGGCACCACCGAGTTTCACTTGTCATTAGCCACTGCAAAACCCTAGAAATTCGGTTCTACCGGTAGGGATCTCGGTCTCACCGAGATGGGATTGCAAACTCTCTGTTTCCCTTTCGTAACTTTTCGGTCTCACCGAAAGAGCGAATCGGTCCCACCGAGATTGCAATGTAAATTCAATGTTTCCCCTTTGTAACTTTTCGGTCTCACCGAAAGAGCAAATCGGTCCCACCGAGTTTGCCTGACCAACTCTCTGGTTAGCTAATTACCAAATTCGGTCTCACCGAGTTTGTGTAATCGGTCTCACCGAGATTACGTTATGCCCAAACCCTAACCATATCGGTCCTACCGAGTTGCATGTCAGTCCCACCGAAATCTCTAACGGTCACTAGGTTTACCTTTTCGGTCCGACCGAGTTTGTTGATTCGGTCCCACCGAGATTGGAAACCTGTGTGTAACGGTTGGATTTTGTGTGGAGGCTATATATACCCCTCCACCTCCTCTTCATTCGAAGAGAGAGCCATCAGAACACATACACCATTCCAACTCGTATGTTCTGAGAGAGAACCACCTACTCATGTGTTGAGACCAAGATATTCCATTCCTACCATATGAATCTTGATCTCTAGCCTTCCCAAGTTGCTTTCCACTCAAATCTTCTTTCCACCAAATCCAAATCCTATGAGAGAGAGTTGAGTGTTGGGGAGACTATCATTTGAAGCACAAGAGCAAGGAGTTCATTACCTACACACCATTTGTTACTTCTTGGAGAGTGGTGTCTCCTAGATTGGCTAGGTGTCACTTGGGAGCCTCCGACAAGATTGTGGAGTTGAACCAAGGAGTTTGTAAGGGCAAGGAGATCGCCTACTTCGTGAAGATCTACCGCTAGTGAGGCAAGTCCTGTGTGGGTGATGGCCATGGTGGGATAGACAAGGTTGCTTCTTCGTGGACCCTTTGTGAGTGGTTGCTTCTTCGTGGACCCTTCGTGGGTGGAGCCCTGTGTGGACTCGCACAACCATTACCCTTTGTGGGTGGAGCCCTGTGTGGACTCTCGCAATCGTTACCCTTTGTGGGTTGAAGTCTCCATCAACGTGGATGTAGGATAGCACCACCTATCCGAACCACGGGAAAAACATCCGTGTCTCATATTGCGTTTGAATTCTCCAAACCCTTCCCTTTACATTCTTGCAAGTTGCATGCTTTACTTTCCGCTGCCAATATACTCTTTGCATGCTTGCTTGAATTATGTGATGATTGCTTGACTTGTCCTAAAATAGCTAAAATCTGCCAAGAACTAAAATTGGGAAAAGGTTAAGTTTTTATTTGGTCAAGTAGTCTAATCACCCCCCTCTAGACATACTTTCAATCCTACACCTCCTCCGGGTGGATCCGAGTGGAATCCTCAATGCCCGAGTACATCCACATTGGATGATCACGAGCTTGGAGCGGCTGGATGCGTCATTTGAGGAATACCTCCAACAGATCCATACCGGTCATGCCGTCCTGGATGAGCTGGACCACCAGCTCGACCGACACCTTCACCTGCGTTCTCTCCTCTGGGATCACTTTCAATGCGGAGGGCTTCTCGACCCGAGCCATGGAAAAAGCAGGGAGCCCGGTCGACTGACCTGGAGTCGGCTGGTCTTTGCAATAAAACCAGGTCGATTGCCAACCTCGGACCGACTCGGGAAGGATCATGGTTGGGAAAGTGCTTTTATTCCTCATCTGAATCCCAAGACCCCCGCACATCTAAATCACGCACGTTTTCTTGTCACTCGGATTGGCCTTCTTGACCGACTGAGAACGGCAAGTGAAAATGTGCTTGAAAAGACCCCAGTGTGGCCTACAACCTAAGAAGTTCTCGCACATGGATACGTAGGTGGCAAGATATACGATGGAGTTGGGATTGAAATGGTGAAGTTGTGCTCCAAAGAAGTTCAAGAATCCCCGGAAAAAAGGATGGGGAGGCAGAGAAAATCCACGGTCAACATGAGTTGCGAGGAGAACACACTCACCATCACGCGGATGCGGTTCGGTCTCTCCTTCCGAGAGTCGCGCCGATTCATGGGGAATCAGCCCCCCCCCTCGACCAGATCATCGATGTCGTCTTGGCTGATCGTAGACCAGATCCAGCCGCGCGGCAGGCCAGATCTCGATGAGGATCCGCCCCGGTTGGACCTCTTTCCCTTCGCCTTTGCCTTCGCCTTCTTTGCACGCTCCAAGGCCACTGTCTTCTCCTTCCCCATGGTCACAGGCGAAGCTCGAACGGAGCAGCGACACTGAGAGCGAAGATGGAGATGGCGGAGAAAGTAGAGGAGGAAGGAAGAGAATGGAGAAACGCCGTGCACAAAATCCAATCTAGCACCTTATATGGGGCCGCTTCCGAGTGGCTGACTTGTGGGGCCAAACGATCCAATCAAATCCCGCAACAGTCGCGTGCGAGGTATGTGGAGAAAAAGGTGGCGCGGTGATCGAGGCGGCCTCGCCTGATCCCATCCGATTACTGCGGACTCCTCCGTCTCGCGCGCTTCCCCAAATACAAAATCCCATGATATCCGCGCGTAGCAAGGCAACCTGTCAGGCGGAAGATCTTTTCCATATCAGCACTCAGAGCATTGCAGCAAAAGTTCACTCGGCAGAACCAAGAATGGATCAAGGCGACTGAGAAGAAGTTGGGATCATCATAATTGTTCGGTTGAGCGCAAATAAGACGCTCCCGAAGCACGAAAATTGAATCGGAAGAATTCTCAACTCCTTCCCACTCAAGCCCCGAACCATCCGGGGGCTAATGATGAAGCTATGTACCTAGGGTAGGGTCATAGGCCTGACCTAGATGCCCTCCCCAAGGTCATTGCCCTAAAGCCAGAAGCATTCGAAGGGTACCATCATCCACTCGACCAGAGACATTCCACTCGGAAAAATCAATGATACTCGACAGTCACAGTAACCACTCGACGTACAGAATACCTAAAGCCACTCTACACAACAACGGTCGGGTGTTTACTCATAGACTTAATTACCATTTATATCATTTAATTGCTAGCGTTACCAGTAACGTTCCACTCTTAATGTACATTGAATCCTGCGTAACGGAGGAGAGCTGGGGTCCTGGCACACTCTATATAAGCCACTCCCCTCCTCTGGGACAAGGGTTCGCATCCTTTGTAAACACACACATATACACAATCCAGTCGACCGCCTCCGGGCACCGAGACGTAGGGCTGTTACTTCCTCCGTGAAGGGCCTGAACTCGTAAACTCGTGTGTACAACTACTCCATAGCTAGGATCTTGCCTCCTCACACCTACCCCCCATTCTACTGTCAGTGTTAGACCCACGACAGGAGGGGGGCGCCGCCCCCTCCCTAGTCCAATTTGGACTAGCCCATGGGGGGGTCAGCCTGCCCTTGTGGCCCTTCCTCTCTCTCCCCTAAGGCTCATGAAAGCCCAATAGTTCCCCTGGGGGTTCTGATAACCCCCAGGCACTCTGATAGTCATCCGGTACCCCTCGGAACTCATTCGGTGTCCGAATAACATCGTCCAATATATCATTCTTTATGTCTCCACCATTTTGAGACTCCTCGTCATGTCCGTGATCTCATCTGGGACTCCGAACAAACTTCGGTTCATCAAAACACATAACTCGTAATACAAATCGTTCGAACATTAAGCGTGCAAACCCTACGGGTTCGAGAACTATGTAGACATGACCGAGACACATCTCCGATCAATAACCAATAGCGGAACCTAGATGCTCATATTGGTTCCTACATATTCTACGAAGATCTTTATCGGTCAAACCGCATAACAACATACATTGTTCCCTTTGTCATCGGTATGTTACTTGCCCGAGATTCGATCGTCGGTATCATCATACCTAGTTCAATCTCGTCACCGGCAAGTCTCTTTACTCGTTCTGTAATGCATCATCCCGTAACTAGCTCATTAGTCACATTGCTTGCAAGGCTTATAGTGATGTGCATTACCGAGAGGGCCCAGAGATACCTCTTCGATACACGGAGTGACAAATCCTAATCTCGATCTATGCCAAGCCAACAAACACCATTGGAGACACCTGTAGAGCATCTTTATAATCACTCAGTTACGTTGTGACGTTTGATAGCACAAGGTGTTCCTTCGATATTCGGGAGTTGCATAATCTCATAGTCATAGGAACATGTATAAGTCATGAAGAAAGCAATAGCAATAAACTAAATGATCATAGTGCTAAACTAACGGATAGGTTTTGTCCATCACATCATTCTCTAATGATGTGACCCCGTTCATCAAATGACAACACATGTCTATGGCTAGGAAACTTAACCATCTTTGATTAATGAGCTACTTAAGTAGAGGCATACCAGGGACACTGTGTTTGTCTATGTATCCACACATGTACTAAGTTTCTGGTTAATACAATTCTAGCATTAATAATAAACATTTATCATGATATAAGGAAATATAAATACCAACTTTATTATTGCCTCTAGGGCATATTTCCTTCAGTATAATCATGTCTCGAGCATAGATCCCGAGCATACCAATGCAACATATAAGTTTGATCCCATAAAAGTTTCCCTTTTTGTGTCAAGCGACAATCCCAAAAGTATTCATATTGATTCAACGTTACTCCCATTATCAAGTTGAATGGGGTTTTCTCAGGATTATCAAAGTAGTGCATAATATTTTTCAGATAACAAGCATCGAGGGTTTTAGGAGGTTCCCCATCTCCATGAGTAGCAAGTACAACTAATTTTTTTTTTGTATTTCGTGTTCCATATCCATAACTAAAGATAGAGAACAACTTAGGACAGGAAATAAAAACTACTTGGTGATAAAGCAAACAAGCACACACGAGAATATTCACCCCACGCTATAACTCCCTGGCAACGGCGCCAGAAAAAGGTCTTGATATCCCACAAGTATAGGGGATCGTTTGTAGTCTTTTTTGATAAATAAGAGTGTCGAACCCAACGAGGAGCTAAAGGCAGAACAAATATTCCCTCAAGTTCTATCGACCATTGATACAACTCTACGCACACTTGACGTCTGCTTTACCGAAAACAAGTATAAAACTAGTTTGTAGGTGTGATGCTAGAACTACTTTGCAAGAATAAAACTAGAAGTACTTTGCAAGATAATAAAAGTTAGGTGTTTAGTAAAAGGTTTTTTGTCAACAAGAAAGTTATTTGTCCCTAGGCAATCGATAATAAGTACCGGTAATCATTCTTGCGATTCTACATGAGGAAGAGGCATGAGCTAACATACTTTCTCTACTTGGATCATATGCAGTTATGATTGGAACTCTAGCAAGCATCCGCAACTACTAAAGATCATTAAGGTCGTGAAACCCAACCATAGCATCAAGTATCAAGTCCTCTTTATCCCATACGGCATAGCCCACCTACTCGGGTTTAAGCTTCTGTCACTCTCGCAACCCACCATAAGAGAACCATGAACATATTGCAACACCCTACAACGGCCCCCCCTCACATTTGCGCGAGAACGGATGGCACCGTAGGACTGCACCATAAATAAAATATACAATCATACCAACCAAGATCACAATTAACCCACAGGACAAAATAGATCTACTCAAACATCATAGGATAACCATAGATCATTGGGAAATAATATATGGAGTTGAGCACCATGTTTAAATAGAGATTACATCAGGGAGAAGAGGTGTGATGCTAGAACTACTTTGCAAGAATAAAACTAGAAGTACTTTGCAAGATAATAAAAGTTAGGTGTTTAGTAAAAGGGTTTTTGTCAACAAGAAAGTTATTTGTCCCTAGGCAATTGATAACAAGTACCGGTAATCATTCTTGCGATTCTACATGAGGGAGAGGCACGAGCTAACATACTTTCTCTACTTGGATCATATGCAGTTATGATTGGAACTCTAGCAAGCATCCGCAACTACTAAAGATCATTAAGGTCGTGAAACCCAACCATAGCATTAAGTATCAAGTCCTCTTTATCCCATACGGCATAGCCCACCTACTCGGGTTTAAGCTTCTGTCATTCTCGCAACCCACCATAAGAGAATCATGAACATATTGCAACACCCTACAACGAGGCCCCCTCACATTTGCGCGAGAACGGATGGCACCGTAGGACTGTACCATAAATAAAATATACAATCACACCAACCAAGATCACGATTAACCCACAGGACAAAATAGATCTATTCAAACATCATAGGATAACCATAGATCATTGAGAAATAATATATAGAGTTGAGCATCATGTTTAAGTAGAGATTACATCAGGGAGAAGAGGTGTTACACTGCTGCATAGAGGGGGAGAGAGTTGGTGTTGACGGTAGCAAGATTGTTGATGTAGATCGCTGTCTCGATCGTTGCCCCGGCAACACTCCAGCTTCACCAGAAACGAGGGTGAGAGAGCCCCCCTACTTCTTCTTCTTCTTTCTTGGCCTCTCCCTAATGGGGAGGAGAATTCCCCGTCTGGTCCATGGTCTCCTATGGCGCCGGAGGGGCGGGAGGGAGTATGTATTAGTATAGGCCATATGCTCATGTTGTGGACTTACTCTTGCATCGTAAATATCATAGTAAAGCGGTTACTAGTGTAATCCACTATTTAGGGGCTTTCCATATCATAAGGACCGGTACGGTTGCCCTGTTTGCCTAGCCTATGAGCTGGCCCTGTGTTGTACAACGATGCGAGTGAGATGATGTTTGGATAAGAAGGCTTGCCACTGCTTTTCTCTGTTTTGTTTTATTTAAGATGTCCTTTCTCTCGTTCTGGTGATCAACATATTGCTAACAGGTTTGGGTGGCTCCGGTTTCGCGCCGTTCACAACGTTCGCGGCTGCCATAATTCGTGGTGGACCAACAGAAATGGAAAGCTGGCCCGGAGACGACCTTCCGTGCGGGTAGAAGCAAGAAAGCTCCGATGTCACTCACAGGGGGGAACAAAGTAGGTCGCTTGCGGCACCATCACAGAGATCACACACACTCGTGCCATCCTAACCACCAGTACACGTACGCTGGCTGGATTTCCAAATGCATCCATAACGCACCAACCTGTTACGCTGTCTTTGTTACCGGCACTGACAGGAAATGCGCTTTAGTTCAAAACCCATAATATAGTAATGTGGAGCAGTCCAATCTTGTGCAAGTTAGGTAAGTAACAACCATGGTTTTTACGGTGGTGGTTGGTAGATCTCTCGCCCCTTTGCAGGCAGCATCTCGCCCATCGCACTCCGGGCGATTCAGGTGAAAACGTGAGCCCGGGGTGTCCCCTTCACTCATCAAGTGTCAATTGGGCATGATGGGATTTTCCCATTTCAGTGCAAGTTGGGTACAGTACAGTGGCAAGTAACCATGATGTTTACGGTGTCGTCAAGTAGATTTCGTGCCATCCACCTTCGCTTGAGTCCCGGATGAGGTTACCCGTCTTTCTTTTTGGTGCCACCACCTTGAGAGAGCTAAGCTAGCTAGAAAGGTGGCACACTCCATCAGAAAGTTGAGGGCTAAGCATGCATCATGATGAAGGACAACTCTAGTAAGATCAGAAAGCGCAAAAGGGGCACCGAAACGGCAGGACGGTGCAACTCATGCCCGTCATAATTGGCGCAGAAAAGCAAGCAGCGAATGTGCAGGGGCGGAGCAGGGGCAGGAATTCATCGGCGAAAAGCAAGCCGGCATGCAGAGCCCTCTGCGCGCCCGGGCCTGTGCTGTGGCCGCCACCACGAGAGGAACCAATTGATTTGAGAATGGCATGGCATGGCATGCTAGGTGTGCAAGCCAAGCAAGCGCCTTCTCTCAGTGCGCCCTCTTTGCTTTGTGCGCCAACGGACGACAGCTCGCCGGCCGGGATGAGTGCCGAGGCTTCACTCCTCGGCTCACCCCAGCTCTGCTGACTGCTACTCCATCCTGGGACGCAAGGCCGGCCACTCCTCTCGGCTCGGCTATTTCCGTCCTAATCGGGACACCTGTGAGGCGTAACCGGAAAATCTGAGCCTATGATTGCCGTGGCTGAGCGCCGCAGAATTACCGGTGATCCGTACGGGCGTGTGCTGTCGCTCACCGGGACGTGGAATTAGGGGGTGATTTGGAGGAACGGAGATCCAGTTGCAGATCCACACATCATTTTTAGGAGCGCAACACGCCCAGCCATCATGATGTAACATTTCCTGGCTAGTATTTAGGTAGTGCTAGTTATTTTTCCATTGGATTAGCTCGAGTTGTTTGCAGTTTTCTGGGCCTGAGAGCACGTCACAGGCGTGCCTAGCCTAGCGAAGCAGGCTGCTACCTACGTGTAACGTGCCTCGTGGAAAATGGGCACGCAAATTATTTCCCGGCGACAATTTTGCTCGAACAGGGGGCGGTGCTTTACGTTACTCCACCTGGGATAAGAGTACAGCTTACAAACTACTCCTTCACTTCACTTCACTCTTGGAGTGGAGTAGAAATCATGAAATGTAGAGGTGAATTGGTCATCTGATTTGGCCGCCTGGGGATCATCTGATGGCACCTGATCTGACCGGTCACCGGTATTTACTCCCGGCCCCTGCCTCCGCGCCCCGGTCACACGACCCGACCCGACCCGATCCACCGCGCAGCCCAACCTCGCGGATAAAAGGCGCGAGACCTCCGCCCCCTCACCGGTTAAGCCAACTCCATCTCCAACCCCCACCACCCCACCCAGCCAAAGCCTCCACCGTGATGTCATCCTCTTTCCCGGCTCCCCCGCCGCGGTACGCCGACGACCCCGGCACCTCCGTGTCGTCGTGCATCCTCATCATCCTCGGGCTCTTCGCCTTCGTCGTCGTCGCCTCCTGCTCCATCAGCGCCTGCCTCGGCCGCCGCTCCAACCGCGAGCGGCCGTCTCCCCCGCCCTCACCGCCGCCCGGGGCGCACCGCCAAGACGACGACTGGACGGCGGAGGGGAAGAAGGATCTGATCGACTCGCTGCCCCGGTTCACGATGGCGTCGGCCCTGGCGGCGCTGCCCAAGAGCTCCCCGGACTGCGCCGTCTGCCTCTCGCCCTTCAGGCCCGAGGCCGAGCTGCGGCTGCTCCCGGCGTGCCGCCACGCGTTCCACGCCGTCTGCGTCGACGCCTGGCTCCGCACCACCCCGACCTGCCCGCTCTGCCGCGCCACCGTCGCGCCCCCGCACCCCTCCATCGCCGCCCTCCTCGCCGCCGAGCAGCCGCCGCCGACGCCGGAGCCTGCTGCCGCGAGGGGCAGGGACCGCTCCAGGAGGTTCCGCGTCGAGATGGGCAGCGTCAGCAGCCGCGGCGGGTCGCCCGCCACTTCCACCGCCAGCGACGACAGCCGCACCTACTCGCTCGGATCCTTCGAGTACCACATCGACGAGGAGGTCGAGGCCGTCGTGTCCCGCATGGTGCGCGCCGCGTCCACGGCCGACACCATCAAGGATGAGAAACCAGCAGCCCAGGGGTCGCCGTCGCCGTCGCCGCCCGGCGAGGCGGTGGCCGAAGCGGCAGGGACGCCGCCGCGCGGCTGGCTGCGGGAGTGCATGGACCGCGTGGCCTCCTCGGCGTCATCCTTCTCCTACTCCCTCTCTGCCCGGTGGAGCCAGAGCCAGCAGGGCCACAGGCAGGAGGAGCCGTGGCTGTGGGACGCAGAGGCGGCAACGGTGCCGCCGCCGCCGCCGCCGCCGGGGTCGGACGAGGAGGTGGAGACGACGTTCATGGTGCTGTACCGGTGGATCGCCGCCGTCTGAACTGAACATAATGAGTGAAAGTGCCGGGGCCGTCGTCAGGTCAGGTGAATCCAACGTTTTGGAAGCTTCTGTTGACCCTGGCACAGAATGTAGGTGCACATAGGAGTTGGGATCTTGGAACATGAGCAGAGAATTGCAGGCAAGGGTAGATTTGTTCCTTTCTCTAGACTAGCTTTTACCTTACCATGGATGTAGCTGTGCCATGGAGAGTATGTGCGTGTGTGTGGCGACTAGCGACATGTCAGTATAGGTGCTACCATGCAGTCTTTGCCTCAAGGGCAGAGGGGAAAATGGTGCTGAAAATTGGGATCAAAATCCGCTGGATTGGTTCGCTCTACTCTTGCAATGTTATAATATCGTACTATATCTAATATCAGATTCTTAGGGTTAAAAGTAAATGCAATTGATATCTGTCAGGAGAACTAGGCAGTAACCTGGATAAGGGTCGTAGTGACGCACCATGCGCCCACAGTTCAACTCTTGTCGGGAGCGGATTTCTGGCGCCTTATCCGGGTGGGCTCTTTCTATAAAATATGTCCTGACTGACAAAGGGCAAGCATTGATTACTGGATTTATTCACTATATTCTTTGAATGTGGTGATATTCAATTGAATGCCTTGGGTTGAAACAACATTGGTGCCCGTCAGGCTTAGCAAAGAACATCTCGGGATTCAGATCTTCGAACCCTGTGCGAAGAATTGAAGGGCAAGGGTAGATTTGTTCTTTTATGTAGACTAGTTTTATCACATGTAGTTGCTAGATGTACTCCACTCTTGTGTGTGTGTGTGTGTGTTGCGACTAGCAACATGTCAGTCCAAGTGTCACCATGCCGTGTGAAGGGCGTGCACGGGGGAGAGGGTACTGAAAACTGAAATCCGTTGGACTTATTCGCTCTACTCTTTCAATCTTGTGATATCTTATTCACATTCTTGACATTTGATATCGGTCGGGTTGGCAAAAGGCATGCACCGATTCTTGAAGTTATTTTTGGTGTGATGATACCTAATTTTTTATTATTGAGCTAAAAATATCAATATATCTGTCAAAAACAACAACAAATGATATTTGTTAGGTTGGAAAAAGACATCCAATCATCCACTGAATTGAATAGCTAGTGAACACGTGGTGTTGTACTGCGGTTTGAAAGCCCCCCACGGCCCCTCCAGGTCACTCTCTGAGGAGCATCACAGGCAGAACCTAGGTCGCCGCCAGCAACCATTCCCCTCCTGCTCCCCTCCCCTGCCATCGTTAGAGGGCGCCGCCGAGCAAAGCCGACAAAAGGTTTAATGATGACGGAGCCTTTTTTGTTGCGCCTTCGGAGGATCTGGAATGGGGGTTACTGATGGATTTGCTCATCGGCGGGCCAAGCTTTCAATTCGGGTTAGCAATAGGCACCCACCGGCTATTGGATTTATTCGCTCTATTCTCAACGTGGTGATATCCATTTTTGAATTCTTTGGGTTGAAATAACATTGATGTCCGTCGGGTTGGCAAAGGGTATCCACTGCATTGAATAGCTAGCGAACACGGGCGGTGTCGTCTGCACCCCCCTTTTTAGTGCTCCACTGAGTCACAAAGATAAGAAAGCACATACCACTTTCCAGAGTCATACACACCTAATTATGTTCGCATGTTTCTCGTGCACACATTCGGTCTTCAACACAAGAAAGTCGCGGTTGCTATTGATAAATTGCCTGAGAAACGAATTGAAAGCTATCCTCAAAGTTGGATCTTGGAACATGGGAAGAGAACTAAAGGGCAAGAGTTGATTTGTACTTTCTACAGGTTAGTTTTACCAAGGATGTAGAGTTGTCATATGTACTCAACTCGTGTGTGTGTGTGTGTGTGTGTGTGTGTGTGTGTGTGTGTGTGTTGTGACTAGGAACGTGTCAGTCCATGTGCCGCCATGTAGTCTTTGCGTGAAAGGCTCTAGCAAAGAGGGGAAACACTGATGAAAACTGAAACCCATTGGATTTATTCGCTCCACTCATTCAGTGTGGCGATATCTAATCCCCGGGCACCGATATCCGTCGGGCTGGAAAAGGCATGCATTGATTCATGATTTATTAGTTACAACTTTACAATGTGATGATATCTTTTTTTTTTGGATTTTTGGGTTGAAAAAACTACGATGTACCTGGGAAAAAACAACACCATTGATATCCATTGGGCTCACAAAGGGAAACCATTGATCCACTGCATTGACAAATAGCAAGCACGCATAGATGTGATGGTACGTAGAGCCGTCAGTACCCTCGGTAGGGTGGCAAACACAGTCGGAAGTGCCAGAAGGGAATTCACACAAGCAGGTTACCCAGTTCGGGCCCTGATACGTCTCCAATGTATCTATATTTTTTGATTGTTCCATGCTATTATATTACCTGTTTTGGATGTTTTATATGCATTAATATGCTATTTTATATTATTTTTAGGACTATCTTATTAACCCAGAGCCCAATGCCAGTTTATGTTTTTTCCTTGTTTTTGAGTTTTACAGAAAAGAAATATCAAACGGAGTCCAAACAAGCTGAAAATTTACGGTGATTTTTTCTAGACTAGAAGAGACCCACGGAGCCTCGGAGTTGGGCCAGAAGAGTCCCGAGGCAACCACAAGCCTAGCGGGTCTCCCCTAGGGCGTGCCCCTGGCTTGTGGGCTCCTTGGGAACCCCCTGACTTGTTTTCGATGCCAAAAATTCCTATAAATAGAAATCTCTTAAAAGAAACCTGGATCGGAAGTTCCACCGCCGCAAATCTCTGTAGCCACGAAAAACCAATCGGGAGCCCGTTCCGGCACCCTACCGGTGGGGGAAACCATCACCGGAGGCCATCTTCATCACCCCGGCGGCCACAACCGAAACCATCAAGGACGAGAAACCAATAGCCTAGGGATCGCCATCGCTGCCTATCGAGGCGGTGGCCGAAGTGGAAGGGACGCCGCCGCGCGGCTGGCTGCGGGAGTACATGGACTGTCTGGCCTCCTCGGTGTCATCCCTCTCCTAGTCCTTCTCGGCCCAGTCGAGCCAGGGCCAGCAGGGGAACAGTAGGAGGAGCCGTGGCTGTGGGACGCAGAGGCGGCAACAGTGCCGCCACCGCCGGGGTCGGACGAGGAGGTGGAGACGACGTCCGTGGTGCTCTACTGGTGGATCGCCGCCGTCTGAATTGAACATAATGAGTGAAGGTACCGGGGGTCGTCGTCAGGTTAGGTGAATCCAACATTTTTCAAGCTTCTGTTGACCCTGGCACATAATGTAGGTGCACATAGGAGTTCAGATCTTGGAACCTGACCAGAGAATGGCAAGCAAGGGTAGATTTGTTCCTTTCTTTTCTCTAGACTAGTTTTTACCATGGATGTAGTTGTGCCATGGCCCATGGAGTATGTGTGTGTGTGTTGCGACTAGCAATGTGTCAGTGTGTAGGTGCTACATGCAGTCTTTGCCTCAAGGGCAGAAGGGGAAATGGTGCTGAAAATTGGGATCAAAATCCGTTGGATTGGTTCGCTCTACTCTTGCAATGTTATAATATCGTATATCAAATATCAGTTTCTTAGGGTCAAAAGTAAATGCAATTGATATCCGTCAGGAGAACTAGGCAGTAACCTAGTGACAAGGGTCGCAGTGACGCACCATGCGCCCATAGTTTGACTCCTGTCGGGAGCGGGTTTCTGGCGCCTTATCTGGGTGGGCTCTTTCTATAAAATATGTCCTGCGTGCTAGTGACCACATATCTAGTTTTTTATTGATATATGTCAGACTGGCAAAGGGCATGAACTAATTACTTGATTTTTTCACTATATTCTTTGAATGTGGTGGTGTTCAATTCTAATGCCTTGGGTCGAAACAACATTGATGCCCATCAGGCTTAGCAAATAACATCTTAGGGTTTATATGTTGGAACCCTATGCGAAGAATGGAAGGGCAAGGGTAGTTTTCTCTCTCTTTTATGTAGACTAGTTTTATCACAGATGTAGTCATGCCGGATGTGCTCCACTCTTCTCTCTCTCTCTCTGTGTGTGTGTGTTGTGTCTAGCAACGTGTTAGTTCAAGTGCCATCATGCCGTGTGAAGGGCATGTGCGGGGGGAGGGGGCACTGAAAACTGAAATCCATTGGATTTCCTCGCTCTACTCTTTCAATGTGGTGATATCTTATTCACATTCTTGACATTTGATATCGGTCGGGTTGGCAAAAGGCATGAATTGATTCTTAAATTTATTGGCTCTATTCTCTCGGTGTGATGATAGCTAATTTTGGATTATTGAGCTAAAAATATCGATATATCTGTTGAAAACATCAGCAAATGATATTCATTAGGTTGGAAAAATACATCCAATCATCCACTGAATTGAATAGCTAGTGAACATGTGGTACTGCTGTTTGAAAGCCCCCCACGGCCCCTCCTGGTCACTCTCCGAGGTGCATCACAGGCAGAACCTAGGTTGCCGCCACTGGCCATTCCCCTCCTGCTCACCTCCCCTTGCCACCGTTAGAGGGTGCCGTCGAGCAAAGCCGGCAAAACGTTTTAACAATGACGGAGCTGTTTTTGTCACGCCTTCAGAGGATCTGGAATGGGGGTTACTGATGGATTTTCTCATCGATGGGCCAAGCTTTCAATTCGGGTTGTTGATAGACACCCACCGACTATTGGATTTATTCGCTCTATTCTCAATGTGGTGATATCCAATTTTCAATTCTTTGGGTTGAAATAACATTGATGTCCGTCGGGCTGGCAAAGGGCATCCACTACATTGAACAACTAGCGAACACGGGCGGTGTTGTCTGCACCCCCCTTTTCAGTGGTCCATTGAGTCACAAGATAAGAAATCACATACCACTTTTCAAAGTCATACACACCTAATTATGTTCACATGTTTCTCATGCACACATTTGGTCTCCAACACAAGAAATTCGCGGTTGCTATTGATAAATATCCTGAGAAATGAATTGAAAGATATCCTCAAAGTTGGATCTTGGAACATGGGAAGAGAACTGAAGGGAAAGAGTTGATTTGTTCTTTCCATGGATTAGTTCTACCAGGGATGAAGAGTTGTCATATGTACTCAGCTCGTGTGTGTGTGTGTGTGTGTGTGTGTGTGTTGTGACTAGGAACATGCAGTCAATGTGCCACCATGTAGTCTTTGCGTGAAAGGGTCTAGAAAAGAGGGGAAACACTGATGAAAACTGAAATCCATTGGATTTATTCGCTCCGCTCATTCTGTGTGGCGATATCTAATCCCCGGGCACTGATATCCGTCGGGCTAGAAAAGGCATGCATTGATCGTGATTTATTCGCTACAATCTTTACAATGTGATGATATCTTATTTTTTGGATTTTTGGGTTGAAAAAACAACGATGTACCTGGGAAAAAACAACACCATTGATATCCATTGGGCTCACAAAGGGCAACCATTGATCCACTATATTGACTAACTAGCAAACACGCATAGATGTGATGGTACGTAGAGCCGTCAGTACCCTCGGTAGGGTGGCAAACGAGGTCAGAAGTGCCAGAAGGGAGTTCACACAAGCAGGTTACCCAGGTTCGGGCCCTGATTTCAACAGGAAAATTGTGTTTCAAAATAGGTCCTTGATCAAAGAATACTTCATCTATTTCCCTTCGTTCATTCATAAACATATCATTTTCATGGTCTAGCAAATATTGTTCTAAAGGATCAGTAGGAGGCACGGCAATAGAAGCAAGACCAATAATTTCATCCTTGCTAGGCAATTCTTTATCGTGGGGTTGTCTATGAAATTTAGAGAAATTAACATCATGAGACATATCCCCTACACCAACAGTAACAATATCTTTCTCGCATTCTATCTTAGCATTAACAGTATTCAAGAAAGGTCCACCAAATATGATGGGACAAAAATTATCTTGTGGGGAACCAAGAACAAGAAAATCAGTAGGGTATTTTATTTTCCCACACAAGACTTCAACATCTCTAACAATCCCAATTGGTGATATAGTATCTCTATTAGCAAGCTTAATAGTAACATCAATATCTTCCATCTCAGCAGGTGCAATATCATTCATAATATCTTTATATAGGGTATAAGGAATTGCACTCACACTAGCACTCATATCACGTAAGCCATGATAGCAATGATCTCCTATTTTAACAGAAACAGAAGGCATGCCAACAACAGGTCTATGTTTATCTTTCGTACCGGGTTTGGCAATTCTAGCAGCTTCATCACAGAAATAAATAACATGCCCATCAATATTATCAACCAAGTGATCTTTAACCATAGCAATACTAGGTTCCAATTTAATTTGTTCAGAGGGTGTAGGTGTTTTAGTATAACTCTTACGAACCACAGTTGAAGCTTTAGCATGATCCTTTATTCTAACAGGAAAAGGTGGTTTCTCAATATAAGCAGTAGGAACAATAGGATCAAAATTATAAGTAATAGTTTCTTCTTCAACTTTAACAGGTTCAACTACTTTCACTTCAATGGGAGTATTATATTTAAACCACTTCTCCTTAGGGAGATCAACATGAGTAGCAAAAGATTCACAAAAAGAAGCTATTATCTCAGAGTCAAGTCCATATTTTGTGCTAAAATGACAAAAAGCATAGGTATCCATAAAAGATTTAACACAATCAAACTTAAGGTTTATACCTAACTCCTTAACTTTGTCGAGTTCCCAATCAAACTTAAGGTTTACTCCTAACTCCTTAACTTCTTTCCAATAAATCCCATTTGAATTCAATATCCTTCTTCATACATGAACTAGTACAAGAAGTATCGAGCATGGATCGATCATTATGAGAAAGCCAAGCATATTTTTTTGAATAAAAAATTCTCTTGAGAGCTCATGATTGGGGCATGAATATAACATTGACTTAAGCCTCCCCAAGCTTGAGCGATACTTTCTCCTTCACGAGGCCAAAAAGTATATATATAATTGCGATCACGATGAACCAGATGCATATGATAAAACTTCTGATGAAATTCTAATTTCAACCGGTTGTAGTTCCATGATCCAATATCATCCAATAGCCTATACCATGTCAATGCCTTTCCCTTCGAAGATAAAGGGAAGACCTTATTCTTGACAACATCCTCGGGCATACCTGCAAGCTTAAATAATCCACAAATTTCATCCACATAGATTAGGTGCATATCTGGATGTAATGTTCCATCTCCTGCATGACGATCAGCTAGCAGTTTGTCTATTATACCCGAAGGAATTTCATAATAAATATTTTTAGTAGGTGCAGTAGGTTGAGGAGCAACTAATTGTGGTTCCGGTCGAGGTGAAGATACCCCGAACAGACCCCTCAAAGGATTATTTTCTATAGTAATAAGTGACAATAAATTTCAGCACACTATATAAATGTTTCCTTACCAAATCCCACTTACCAAAGGCACTTCACTCCCTGGAAACAACGTCAAAAAAGAGTATTGACGACCCACAAGTATAGGGGATCTATCGTAGTCCTTTCGATAAGTAAGAGTGTCGAACCCAATGAGGAGCAGAAGGAAATGCCAAGCGGTTTAAAGCAAGGTATTCTCTGCAAGCACAGAAATTATCGATAACAAAGGACAAGCCTGGACAAACTCTTATATAAAGCAAAGCGCTCCCAAGGACACATGGGAATTGTTGTCAAGCTAGTTTTTCATCATGCTCATATGATTCGTGTTCGTTACTTTGATAATTTGATATGTGGGTGGATCGGTGCTTGGGTGCTTCCCTTCCTTGGACAAGCCTCCCACTTATGATTAACCCCTCTCACAAGCATCCGCAACTACAAAAAGAAGAATTAAGGTAAACCTAACCATAGCATGAAACATATGGATCCAAATTAGCCCCTTACGAAGCAACGCATAAACTAGGGTTCAAGCTTCTGTCACGCTAGCAACCCATCATCTACTTATTACTTCCCAATGCCTTGCCCTAGGCCCAAATAATGGTGAAGTGTCATGTGGTCGACGTTCACATAACACCACTAGAGGAGAGACAACATACATCTCATCAAAATATCGAACGAATACCAAATTCACATGACTACTTATAACAAGACTTCTCTCATGTCCTCAGGAACAAACGTAACTACTCACAAAGCATAATCATAATCAGAGGAGTATTAATTATCATTAAGGATATGAAAATATAATATTCCACTGGATAAACCAACTAGCATCAACTACAAGGAGTAATCAAAACTACTAGCAACCCACACGTACCAATCTGAGGTTTTGGGACCAAGATCAAATACAAGAGATGAACTAGGGTTTGAGAGGAGATGGTGCTGGTGAAGATGTTGATGGAGATTGACCCCCTCTCGATGAGAGGATCGATGGTGATGACGATGGCGACGATTTCCCCCTCCCCGGGGGATGTTTCCCCGACAGTACAGCTCCACAGGAACCTAGATTGGTTCTGTCGAGGTTCCGCCTCGATACAGCGACGCTTCATCCCGAAAGCTTCTTCTTGATTTTTTTTCAGGTTAAGAGACACCATATAGCCAAAGATGGGCACCGGGGGCCTGCTAGGGGGCCCACAAGGTTGGAGGCGTGCCCAGGGGGTAGGGCACGCCCTCCACCCTTGTGGCTGGCTGGTGGGCCCCCTCTGGTACTTTCTTCGCCCAATATTTTTTATTAATTCCAAAAACGTGCTTCATGAAGTTTCAGGACTTTTGGAGTTGTGCAGAATAGGTCTCTAATATTTTCTCCTTTTCCAGCCCAGAATTCCAGCTGCCGGCATTCTCCTTCTTCATGTAAACCTTGTAAAATAAGAGAGAATATGCATAATTATTGTGATATAATGTGTAATAACAGCCCATAATGCATTAAATATCAATATAAAAGCATGATCCAAAATGAACGTATCAACTATGCTTCCCAACATTGGTAATATGAAACCACCTCTGAAAGGTGATTTCCCCCTAGAAAGCACGTGTGGGTAGTGAGTACCTCCAGGTGCAACCTTTACATTCTCTTTGTCTGCGGTTGTCAGGCACCACACATTAATTTTGTTCCATTTCCCCGCCCTTCCTTGATCCACGACCAAACCCTTACACCAACTTCACAACGTCCACATCGTCGGGGACTTTCGCTCTCGTATGCTTATTCACTAGTGGCTATCGTCCACCTAATCCTCCATCAAACAAGGGTGACAAAGTGTCATATCGGCCAATCTGCGATGGTATAGTGGCATATCGACCAGTTCTCAGCGGTGTGGTTGTTGTGGACTTGACACGGTAGATGTCCTAGTAGAAGGACTTAGTCATGGAGCCATCGCAACTAGGTTAGCGTAAAGGGGTTAATCGGGACAAAAGGACACATAGAGTTTATACTGGTTTGGCCCCTTGCAATCAAGGTAAAGGCCTACTCTAGTTGGGGTTGTATTTCTTGGGTTTCGATTACCAGGGAGCGAATACGCTTGACCTAGTTCTCGATCACTTATTTCTTGTCCCTAAACCGCCACGGGGTCATCCCTTTATATACACAGGAAGACACTGCTACCTCTTGAGCACTGCGTTGGATTTCCCCGAAGAGGAGAGGATGATGCAGCAAAGTAGCGTAAGTATATTTCCCTCAGTTTTTGAGAACCAAGGTATCAATCCAGTAGGAGGCCACACACAAATCCCTCGTACCTACACAAAAACAATAGCTCAACGCAACCAACACGCTTAGGGGTTGTCAATCCCTTCAGGGTCACTTGCGAAAGTGAGATCTGATAGAGATGATAAATAATATTTTTGGCATTTTTGGTATAGAGATGCAAAGTAAAAAAGTAAAAGCAAAGTAAAAGCAAAGCAATAATAAAGTGATGGAGATTAATATGATGAGAAAGAGACCCGGGGGCCATAGGTTTCACTAGTGGCTTCTCTCAAGAGCATAAGTATTCTACGGTGGGTGAACAAATTACTGTTGAGCAATTGACAGAATTGAGCATAGTTATGAGAATATCTAGGTATGATCATGTATATAGGCATCACGTCCGAGACAAGTAGACCGATTCCTGCCTGCATCTACTACTATTACTCCACTCATCGACCGCTATCCAGCATGCATCTAGAGTATTAAGTTAAAAACAGAGTAACGCCTTAACCAAGATGAAATTATGTAGAGGGATAATTTCATGCAATATGATAAAACCCCATCTTGTTATCCTCGATGGCAACGATACAATACGTGCCTTGCTGCCCCTTCTGTCACTGGGAAAGGACACCACAAGATCAAACCCAAAGCTAAGCACTTCTCCCATGGCAAGAACAACCAATCTAGTAGGCCAAACCAAACCGATAATTCGAAAGAGACTTGCAAAGATAACCAATCATACATAAAAGAATTCAGAGAAGATTCAAATATTATTCATAGATAGACTTGATCATAAACCCACAATTCATCGGTCTCAACAAACACACCGCAAAATAAGATTACATCGAATAGATCTCCACAAGAGAGGGGGATAACATTGTATTGAGATCCAAAAAGAGAGAAGAAGCCATCTAGCTACTAACTATGGACCCGTAGGTCTGAAGCAAACTACTCACACTTCATCGGAGAGGCTTGGATGATGATGTAGAAGCCCTCTGTGATCGATGCCCCTCCGGCGGAGCTCCAGAACAGGCCCAAGATGGGATCTCGTGGATACAGAAAGTTGGGGTGGTGGAATTAGGTTTTTGGCTCCGTCTCTGATCGTTTGGGGGTACGTGGATATATATAGGAGGAAGAAGTACGTCGGTGGAGCAACAGGGGGCCCACGAGGGTGGGGGCGCGCCTGGTAGGGTAGGGCGCGCCCCCCTACCTCGTGGCCTCCTGTTACGTGCCTTGACGTAGGGTCCAAGTCTCCTGAGTTGTATACGGTGAGAAAATCACGTTCCCGAAGGTTTCATTCCGTTTGGACTCCGTTTGATACTCCTTTTCTTCGAAACCCTAAAACAGGCAAAAACAGCAATTTTGGGCTGGGCCTCCGGTTAATAGGTTAGTCCCAAAAATAATATAAAAGTAGATAATAAAGCCCAATAATGTCCAAAACAGTAGATAATATAGCATGGAGCAATCAAAAATTATAGATACGTTGGAGACGTATCAAGCATCCCCAAGCTTAATTCCTGCTCGTCCTCGAGTATGTAAATGATAAAAACAGAATTTTTTATGTGGAGTGCTACTTGGCATAATTTCAATGTAAATCTTCTTAATTGTGGTATGAATATTCAGATTCAAAAGATACAAGACAAAAGTTCATGTTGACATAAAAATAATAATACTTCAAGCATACTAACAAAGCAATTATGTCTTCTCAAAATAACATGGCCAAAAAAGCTATCCCTACAAAATCATATAGTCTGGCTATGCTCTATCTTCACCACACAAAGTATTTAAATCATGCACAACCCCGATGACAAGCCAAGCAATTGTTTCATACTTTTGACATTTTCAAAACTTTTTCGATCTTCACGCAATACATGAGCGTGAGCCATGGATATAGCACCATATGTGGAATAGAATGGTGGTTGTGGAGAAGACAAAAAGAGGGGAAGATAGTCTCACATCAATTAGGCATATCAACGAGCTATGGAGATGCCCATCAATAGATATCAATGTGAGTGAGTAGGGATTGCCATGCAATGGAAGCACTAGAGCTATAAGTATATGAAAGCTCAACAAAATAAACTAAGTGGGTGTGCATCCAACTCGCTTGCACACGAAGACCTAGGGCATTTTGAGGAAGCCCATCATTGGAATATACAAGCCAAGTTCTACAATGAAAAATTCCCACTAGTATATGAAAGTGACAGAATGAGAGACTCTCTACAATGAAGATCATGGTGCTACTTTGAAGCACAAGTGTGGTAAAAGGATAGTAACATTGTCCCTTCTCTCTTTTTCTCTCATTTTTTGTTTGGGCCTTCTCCTTTTTTTATGGCCTCTTTTTTTTGTTCGGAGTCTCATCCTGACTTGTGGGGGAATCATAGTCTCCACCATCCTTTCCTCACTTGGGACAATGCTCTAAAAATGATGGTCATCACGCCTTTTTTCTTACAACTCAACAATTGCAACTCAATACTTAGAACAAAATATGACTCTATATGAATGCCTCCGGCAGTGTACCGGGATATGCAATGAATCAAGAGTGACATGTATGAAAGAATTATGAACGGTGGCTTTGCCACAAATACGATTTCAACTACATGATCATGCTAGCAATATGACAATGATGGAGCGTGTCATAATGAACGGAACGGTGGAAAGTTGCATGGCAATATATCTCGGAATGGCTATGGAAATGCCATGATAGGTAGGTACGGTGGCTGTTTTGAGGAAGGTATTTGGTGGGTGTATGATACCAGCGAAAAGTGCATGGTATTAGAGAGGCTAGCAATGGTGGAAGGAAGGAAAGTGCGTATAATCCATGGACTCAACATTAGTCATAAAGAACTCATATACTTATTGCAAAAATCTAGAAGTTACCAAAGCAAATTATTACGCGCATGCTCCTAGGGGGATAGATTGGTAGGAAAAGACCATCGCTCATCCCCGACCGCCACTCATAAGGAAGACAATCAATAAATAAATCATGCTCCGACTTCATCACATAACGGTTCACCATACGTGCATGTTACGGGAATCACAAACTTTAACACAAGCATTTCTAAAATTCACAACTACTCAACTAGCATGACTCTAATATCACCATCCTCATATCTCAAAACAATTATCAAGCATTAATTTTTTCTTAGTATTCAACGCACTCAAAAGAAAGTTTTACAAATCTTGAATACCAAGCATATTATTATTAAGCAAATTACCATGCTATTAAGACTCTCAAAATAATCTAAGTGAAGCATGAGCGATCAATAGTTTCTATAAAACAAATCCACCACCGTGCTCTAAAAGATATAAGTGAAGCACTAGAGCAAAATTATATAACTCAAAAGATATAAGTGAAGCACTAGAGTAAAACTATAGAGGTCAAAAGATATAAGTGAAGCACATAGAGTATTCTATCAAATTCGAAATTATGTATGGCTCTCGCAAAAGGTGTGTACAGCAAGGATGATTGTGGTAAACTAACAAGCAAAGACTCAAATCATAAAAGATGCTCCAAGCAAAACACATATCATGTGGTGAATAAAAATATAGCTCCAAGTAAAGTTACCGATAGAAGTAGACGAAAGAGGGGCTGCCTTCCGGGGCATCCCCAAGCTTTGGCTTTTAGGTGTCCTTAGATTATCTTGGGGGTGCCATGGGCATCCACAAGCTTAGGCTCTTTATCGGTGTCAAAACCGGTGGATCTCGGGTAGGGGGTCCCGAACTGTGCGTCTAAGGCGGATGGTAGCAGGAGGCAGGGGACACAATGTTTTACCCAGGTTCGGGCCCTCTTGATGGAGGTAAAACCCTATGTCTTGCTTGATTAATATTGATGATATGGCTAGTACAAGAGTAGATCTACCACGAGATCAGAGAGGCTAAACCCTAGAAGCTAGCCTATGGTATGATTGTATGTTGTCCTACGGACTAAAACCCTCCGGCTTATATAGACATCGGAGAGGGCTAGGGTTACACAAGGTCGGTTACAAAGGAGGAGATATACATATCCATATTGCCTAGCTTGCCTTCCACGCTAAGTAGAGTCCCATCCGGACACGAGATGAAGTCTTTAATCTTGTATCTTCATAGTCCAATAGTCCGGCCAAAGGATATAGTCCGGCTGTCCAGAGACCCCCTAATCCAGGACTCCCTCAGTAGCCCCCGAACCAGGCTTCAATGACGATGAGTCCGGCGTGCAGTGTTGTCTTCGACATTGCAAGGCGGGTTCTTCTCCAACTTTCAAGTGTTCGTAAGCAGTGTCCGGCTCCATAAATGTTGAACCTCTTGGTTTCTGTGCCCAATAAGGGTTATCTCCTACACGTCGAATGAATACGAGGCGTCAGGGCGTTTTTACATTCGCCCCCTAGCCAGATAAATAATTGTCTATTAAAGGGATGGGGATTCTTAGATCCAATCCATATCATCCTCCCCCAACGAGAATTCATCAGAGCGTGCTTCGGAAAGATCCATTCCAGCATGGCCAACCTCCGCAGCTCCTCCTCCCACCCCCGTAGCCCTAAGCCCGGTGATTGGGAGAGGTGTTCAGTTCCGCACAGTCGATTAGTCGAGCTGCAGACTAAGGGATTTCTCCCTCCGGCGTACATGGTGCCCGTTTGAGCCGGGCTTGCCACCTACAATGGCGGGGAGCAAGCGGAGAACTTTCCCTGCCCCTCCATGGGGGAACGGGTTTGCCTTGTTCCTTACTTACTAAGGGGACTCGGATTTCCAATCCATCCGTTCCTCTGCGGGCTCCTGGAGTTCTACGGCCTGCAACTACACAATCTCACCCCTGCCTCCATCCTACACATCGCCGGCTATGTTGCTCTCTGCGAGTTGTTCCTGGGCTGCGAGGCTCACTTCGAGCTGTGGAAAAGGCTATTCTGCCTTGTCCCTCGCACACAGAGGGAATCACTTTATCAAGTGGGCGGAGCCGAAATATGGCGCATCGCCGATACCGGATACCTGTCCGGCACCCCGAAGAAGCCGTCCGAAGACTGGCCTTTGGAATGGTTTTATATGGAGGACGTCCCTCTTCCGGACCCCGTTCGGCGGGGTCTACCCAAGTTCAACAATGCTCCTCTGAAGAAGCACCGAAGTTGGCGCCCACGGAGCCCCCAGGAAGAAGACAACGGAGAAGTCCTCTATATGATGAACCGGATCAAAGCACTAGCTCGATCCGGATTGACAATAATTGAAGTTATGTCGATTTGCATAATGCGGGGAGTGCAGCCACTCCAATATCGTGGGCACCCCTTGTGGTGTTATAACGGGGCGGATGACGCCACCCGCTGCGGGCGTAAGGGTCCGGACAATGCTGCCGCTCTAGCGAAGATTCTGTCCGAACTATTCAAGGGCGAGGAAGAGGAGTTCACCCGCATCAAGCCACGTGATGGATTCTCTATGTACAATCCTCCAAGCTAGGTAAGTTATATTTCCCTGCTCCTATTTTTCCCGCATTCTTAGTCGTAAGTATTCACCTTGCCACCTTGCGGCAGGAACTGCGAAAATCCATAAAGGAGGTTAGCAACCCTTCTCCACAACCAGAGGACCCTGACCGGGCCATCGACTCCGGACTCGAAGAAGATCCGGTTATCTCCGTGGAACTGATAGACCGACAGTTTTATCAGTTAAGCTGCGACGATGCCCCGGTGGCCATTATGGCCGACTATCCCGGACTGCTCCCTACATCGCAGGTAAGAAAAATCAAAACGTCCCAACTCCAAAACTAGGATCCCCTTTTAGGCTCTTCACCCACCATATATACACGGCACCTTTTATAGGGAAGGCATTCGGGACGCCCTGCCGAACCCGCGACAACTCGTCAACAAGAGGTGCCGAGGCCGGGTAGGCCAAAAAGGAAGGCGGTCAGGACGGAGACGCCGGCGCAAAGGTATAGGAAAAACCCTGCTCCGTGGTTGTCGTCTTTCTCAAAATGTAATGACGCCCACGTTTCTTTAACAAAAAGAACGCTCGCCGGAATATGTCCAACGATGCTGCCAATCAAGCTTCCACCAGTCGGGTGCCAGGACCGGACATAGAGGCGGAAGGCGATATGGGGCAGGCGCCGGATAATCCCCTGACAGAGAATGCAGATAGATTGTCCGCCACAAACTCAGAAGTGGAAAGCGCCATGAATCATAGGCGCCGCCGGGCCGTACTCCGCGACGCTTGTTTCTCACCAGAGGCGTTCGAAGCCTTCAATTCTGGAGAGGCGTACCTCCGTGCTGCTCAAGATGGTCTAGCCAGAGCCACGGATCAGTATGTAAAGGATGTACGGGTGAGTAAATCTGACGATTTATATGTATCAGTAGCCCCTGAGACTTGAAACAGTTAGCAGAACTGATTTAAGGATCATCTATAATGTGCAGGTTCTTACAGAGAAGAATACTAGGCTGTCCCAGGAGCTGGAGGAATGCAAGACCCAACCGGGGGCCGCTCTTGCCACATTGCAGGAATAGAAAAAGCCTCCCGCTGGTAACATTTACTTTAAAGAATGGTGGTTACCATATAGTGTGCGGCGTGTCTGCAGATCTAATAATTGATTTTGCAGATGAGTCTGGAGAAAGTCCGGGGGACCAGCATATTATGCGACAGCTAGAGGCTGGCAAACACGTGCTGAGTAAGGTTGTGGTGGAGAAAAACAGTCTCCAAGATGCCAATGTTAAGCTGAACGTTGAACTGAAAGACGTTCGGTGCCAGCTTGCGGACTCCGAGAAGGAGAATAAGCAGCTTCAGCGCGGCATTTTTAGTAAGTGCTTGAACGAATCCTACTAAAGGAGTTTGGCAAAGAAGTCGACTAACAGCGTTATGTCTATAGGTATCCTGACGGGTCGTCCCGCGGAGGAAATGCCCGGGTCTACGGGTGATCTTCTGTCCGAGCTGTCACATCTGCACGAACAAGTTCGGCAGGTGATGCAAGGTGTTGCCCAGGCTTTGTGGCCATCTGTCTCCTTGCCAGAGGGCGTTGCAGAGCTTACGAAGAAGCGCAAGGGAGGACGGCGGCGCCTCCGATTATGGAAGATATCGGCCTGCCGACAGGGTGCCAGAGAGGCCTGGGCCATGGTGAAGACTCGGTATACCAAGGCAGACCCAAATCACATGGCCGAGGTCAGACCTGTGGGGCCCGACAGAAAAGAGATCCCCGTTAGCTTAGTTTATGGGCAAGTAGAATTAGCCGCAAAGTATTCCCAACAGGATTTTAAGCTAGACCGCCTGTTGGATGGTAGAGAAGAGGAGTTTAGTCAATCTTCATGACTATGTAATTAAAGTGACATGTATAATGCCTTCTAGCCGGATTGTAGATCATTTGTCGTTGCGGACCTTTTCTCTTCAACCTCCGGGCCCGATAGTCCGGAGTGAATCCGAATACCCGCTCAGTTATATAAGACCTAGGGTATGCGTGGAGACCAGGTGTAGGGGTCATTAGTGCTTTATCAGACAAGTGCCCAACTAGTTATGTTATATTACATGGGTAGTAAGAAACATCTTCCAGGGAGAATAGTTCCGTTAAGGGTTCCTTTCCCTGGGTAAGCATGCCCTAAAGTGCATGTCCGGACTGCGATAAGACACCTGGGGGTAGATATGGATAATAAATAAAAGTTATCTTTTGTTCACCGACCGAATATTCCCTTAATAACGCTAGCTTTCGGCTTCACCCAGTCTGAGGTACACATCTGGCTGACCCGGCAGTAACAATCGCAGAGGTGCTCCCCTTATGCCCTAGCCGAATTAACGGGAACATAGGGCATAAATACAAGAGCCAGGCAACCCAGCTTGGCCAAAACTTAAGTCATATCGATGCATATAATGGTGAAAAAAGGTACATGCGGAAGTATAACACATGTGATGGGCGTGAGGCCCAGGTAAATAATTTAAGCTTCTGTAAAAGAAGCCCCCAGGTATGGATAGTGCGGCTAGCGCATTTGTAATGTACAAGTGAGGCGCAAGGTGACCCTTGAAGGCCTAGCGAAATGATAAGAGAAAGAGAGAAAGGGAAACAAGACAGATGATGCATATGCAGAAAATGGACAAAGGGAGGTGACTAACATAGAGTCCGGTGCTAGGCGTAGAATCTTCGAAGCCTGGCCGCGTTCCATGGGTTCGGCTCGAGTCAACTAGTCGATGCATCCCGCAGTTGGTACGCTCCACCGGTCAGAACTTGGTCAATAACGAAGGGACCTTCCCATTTGGGCTCGAGCTTGTTCTTTTTCTTATCCGGCAGGCGTAGAACTAGTTCGCCAACGTTATAAGTCTTGGCCAATACTTCTCTGCTTTGGTATCTGCGAGCCTGTTGCTGATAAACTGCGGAACGGGCTTTGGCTATGTCGCGCTCCTCCTCCAAGGTGTCCAGATTGTCCTGCCGATCGAGCTCGGCTTCTCTTTCTTCGTACATGCGCACTCGAGGTGAGTCATGAATGATGTCACAGGGCAAGACTGCCTCTGCGCCGTACACCATAAAAACCGGTGTATATCCGGTACTACGAATCGGTGTGGTCCGCAGCCCCTAGAGTACGGAGTTGAGCTCCTCTACCCAGTGCGTGTCAGACTCCGTTAAGGAACGTAATTATCTGGGTTTAATGCCGCTCATTATAAGTCCGTTTGCTTGCTCGACTTCACCGTTAGTTTGTGGGTGATAGACTGAAGCATAATCGAGCTTGATGCCCATTTTGCTGCACCAGAGTTTTACCTCGTCGGCCTTGAAGTTCGTGCCATTATCAGTGATGATGCTGTGGGGGACGCCGTAACGGTGTACAACCCCAGATATGAAATCTATCACCGGTCCGGATTCGGCTATTTTAACCGGTTTGGCCTCTATCCATTTGGTGAATTTATCTACCATGACCAACAAGTATTTTTTCTTGTGGGTTCCCCCTTTGAGGGGTCCGACCATGTCAAGCCCCCAGACCGCAAAGGGCCATGTAATGGGGATTGTTTAGAGGGCGGTGGGTGGCATGTGGCTTTGATTTGCAAAGAGCTGGCAACCGGCCCAACGTTGGACCAAGCCCTGTGCATCTGCCCGGGCCGTTGGCCAATAGAATCCTGTACGGAAGGCCTTGCTTACAAGAGCCCGGGCTGTGGCGTGATGGCCACCGATTCCGGCGTGAATTTCTGCCAAAAGATTCCGCCCTTCCTCTTCGGAGATGCACCTTTGAAGGACTCCGGTAGTGCTTTTCTTGTACAATTCTCCCTCATGGACCCTGTAGGCCTTGGATCGCCGCACTATGCAGCGTGCCTCATTTTGGTCCTCCGGAAGTTCTTGTCTGGTTAGGTAGGCCAGGAATGGTTCTGTCCACAGTAATGGCCATTATTTCGTGGGCTAAAGGTGTTATTTCGGTGGCAGAGCCTCCGATTGTGTCAGGGAGTTCGGTATCGGGTATTTTGGCCGGGTCTGGACTGTTGTTACCGGTGTCCCCTTCCCATGCTACGGATGGCTTGAAGAGCCTTTCCAGAAATATGTTGGGGGGGGGGGGACCGCATCGCGTTTTGCGCCGATGCGGGCGAGGATATCCGCCGCCTGATTGTTTTCCCGAGCCACATGGTGAAATTCGAGTCCCTCGAACTGAGCTGACATTTTTAGGACGACATTTCGATAGGCCGCCATTTTCGGAACCTTGGCGTCGAAATCTCCGTTTATTTGGGATATTGCGAGGTTTGAATCCCCACGCACCTCCAGGCGTTGAATGCCCATGGAGACTGCCATCCGAAGACCATGCAGCAGAGCTTCGTATTCGGCTGCATTGTTGGAATCTATATACAATATTTGCAGTATGTACCGAACGGTATCTCCGGTTGGGGACGTCAGGACGACGCCAGCCCCTAGACTGGCCAGCATTTTAGAACCGTCGAAGTGCATGATCCAATTGGAGTATGCACCATACTCTTTAGGGAGTTCAGCCTCCGTCCATTCGGCGACGAAGTCGGCCAGTACCTGCGATTTAATGTCTCGGCGAGGTTTGTATGTTATGTCGAATGGGAGGAGCTCAATGGCCCATTTGGCAATCCGGCCCGTAGCATCGCGGTTGTTGATAATATCATTAAGTGGCACTTTCGAGGCTACTGTAATCGAACACTCTTGAAAGTAGTGTCGCAGTTTCTGCGATGCCATGAATACCGCATATGCTATTTTTTGGTAATGCGGGTACCGTGATTTGCATGGAGTGAGGACGGTGGATACATAGTATACCGGCTTCTGAAAACGGAATTTGTGTCCGTCCGCTTCCCGTTTGACAACGAGCACCACGCTTACAACTTGATGAGTTGCCGCAATGTACAACATCATTGGTTCACCGACGTTTGGTGCGGCCAGGATCGGGTTGGTTGCGAGAATGGCCTTTATTTCTTCCAATCCGGCTGTGGCCGCGTCCGTCCACTCGAAGTGTTCGGTGCGCCGAAGGAGGTGATAAAGGGGTAAAGCCTTTTCTCCTAAGCGGGTGATAAAGCGGCTTAGAGCCGCCACACATCCAGTTAGCTTCTGGATTTGTTTGAGGTCTGTTGGGGTAGCCAACTGTGACAACGCTCGGATTTTGGCCGGATTAGCTTCAATACCTCTACTGGAGATAATGAATCCCAGGAGCTTTCCGGCTGGTACGCCGAAAACACATTTTTCTGGATTGAGCTTGATGTCATATGTTCGGAGGTTGTCGAATGTGAGCCTCAAGTCGTCTATCAAAGAGTCGACGTGTTTGGTTTTGACGACCACATCGTCTACGTATGCCTCTACTGTTTTTGCCGATTTGTTTCTCTAGACATGTCTGAATCATGCGCTGATATGTTGCGCTGGGGTTTTTTAACCCAAAAGGCATTGTGTTAAAACAGAAGGGACCGTATGGTGTGATGAATGCCGTTGCGGCTTGGTCGGACTCCGCCATCTTGATTTGGTGGTAATCGGAGTATGCGTCGAGGAAACACAATGACTCGTGTCCTGCAGTAGCATCAATGATTTGATTTATGTGTGGGAGGGGGAAGGGATCCTTTGGGCAATCTTTATTGAGGTCTTTGAAGTCGACACAAAGGCGCCAGGATTTGTCCTTCTTTGGTACCATCACCAGGTTTGCTAGCCAGTCCGGGTGTTTTATTTCTTTGATGAATCCGGCCTCCAATAACTTGGCTAGTTCCTCTCCCATGGCCTGTCTCTTAGGTTCGGAGAAACGCCGAAGAGCTTGCTCGACCGGCTTGAATCCCTTTAG
Source organism: Triticum urartu (assembly GCF_003073215.2). NCBI lineage: Eukaryota > Viridiplantae > Streptophyta > Magnoliopsida > Poales > Poaceae > Triticum > Triticum urartu. The sequence continues at coordinate 678,298,070 of NC_053023.1, read as the reverse complement.
GATATTGAGGCTATGCTCGGCCAGCCTGCGGGGGATTCCTGGCATGTCTGAGGGATGCCAGGCAAATATGTCCCAGTTCTCCCACAGGAACTCTCGTAATGCGGCGTCCACAATGGGGCTTAGCTGTGCCCCGATGGAAGCTGTTTTTGTAGGGTCCATTGGGTGGACTTGGAATTTGACTATTTTATCCGCTGGTTTAAAAGAGGTGGACTTGGATCTCTTGTCGAGTATCACGTCATCCCTGTCCATTGTGGATCGTAGCGTACTTAATTCCTCGGCCGAGAGGGCTTCGGATAATGCCTCGAGGGCCAATGCGGCAGTTTTGTTTTCGGCACGGAGTGCTGTGTCCGGATCGCTGGCGAGAGTGATGATTCCGTTGGGCCCGGGCATTTTGAGCTTCATGTACCCGTAATGGGGTATGACTTGGAAGATTGTGAATGCCTCCCGTCCTAAAAGAGCGTGATAACCACTGCTGAACGGGGCCACTTGGAATGTAATTTCTTCGGACCTGTAATTATCCGGCGTGCCGAATACCAAATCTAGTGTGATTTTCCCAGCACAGCGTGCTTCCCGACTAGGGATAATTCCTCTAAAGGTTGTGCTACTTTGCTCGATGCGGTTCCAGTTTATTTCCATCTTTTGGAGAGTTTCCTCATAAATGAGATTTAGTCCGCTGCCGCCATCGAGGAGTACTTTGGTGAGTCGAAAGCCGTCCACGATTGGACTGAGGACCAGTGCGGCTGGTGCTCGGGCTGTTCGGAATTTGGGTTCATCACTGGCATTGAAGGTAATAGCCGTGTCACTCCATGGATTTGTTGCTGCTACGTGGCAGATTTCGGCCATGCTGCGGAGTGTTCGCTTGCGCCTATTATTTGACGCAAAGGTCTCGAACACTGTTAACACCGTATTGTTGTCCACGGGATGGTGCTCTGTGGTATTTGGGAGAAGTAGATCCTCACCACTTTTGGCCACTTGCCGGAGTATCCAACATGCTCTAAGGCTGTGTGTTGGTATTGTATCCGTTGTACTATGAATTTTGCAGGGACCGTTGAGCCATCCTTCCAGTATGGTTCCTTGCCCCGTAGAGGGTTTTTGTTTTTTGGTAGTTAACCCGGGTGTATTGTGATAATGCACCCTTTTATTTCGGACTGGGTTTGTATTCAGGACCGGATTATCCCAAAAGTTTACTTCGGTTTTCCAGGCACTTTCCATCGCACAGTACTTTCGTACTATGGACGCCAAGTCAGCGAAGCATGTTATCTCACGGCGACTTATGGCATTGAGGATTCCCTTGTCCGTGCAATTATTGCAGAAAAATAGGATTGCGTCTTCCTCGCGACAGTCCTTAACCTTGTTCATCGCAAGGAGGAATCTGGCCCAATAGTGATGTACTGTTTCCTGGGGCTCTTGCCTGATGTCGGAAAGATCGCTTATGTTTGGGTGGGTGGGTGGAATTGGATCCGAACCCTCACCTGGTCTGGGATCCAGGGGCCGAGGAATTTCCAATTTTGAAAGTTCCGGTTCCGGGGTGTGACCCGATAATCCTGGCCCGTTGCCTGACTCTAAGTTCAGGGATTGGATGTTGTCCTCTCGCGAACGGGCGTCCGGCTCGGAGAGCTCGGGAATCCGGACATATTTGGTCCTCAGGATAGAGGAAAGGTTGCCGCATTGTTCCTCCACCACTGCAATATGATGGGTGACCGGCGGAGAGTTAATCTCCCTTTGATCGGGTTTAAGCCCAATCCGATCGTAGTCCGTAGCGACTCCCAAGGCGGCGATGCGATCCAAGAGCTCGTTTAAGGAGGAGAGCTCCATTGGATCCATCTGTTCGGCGAGTGCCGATTTGACGTGGAGGCTGTTTTTGATGACCCGAGAATTCATCGTCGGCATGGCGGTCGTACAGGCGGTCATGATGAACCTGCCTAGCTGGAGAGTTTGGCCGACAGCCAAACCTCCCCCGACAATAGTACCGTCTTTAAAGACGAGACGAGACATCCTTCCTTCTGGCGACAGCACAGAGGAACTCTCAATGAAAGCACCAATGTCGGTGTCAAAACCGGCGGATCTCGGGTAGGGGGTCCCGAACTGTGCGTCTAAGGCGGATGGTAACAGGAGGCAGGGGACACAATGTTTTACCCAGGTTCAGGCCCTCTTGATGGAGGTAAAACCCTACGTCCTGCTTGATTAATATTGATGATATGGGTAGTACAAGAGTAGATCTACCACGAGATCATAGAGGCTAAACCCTAGAAGCTAGCCTATGGTATGATTGTATGTTGTCCTACGGACTAAAACCCTCCGGCTTATATAGACACCATAGAGGGCTAGGGTTACACAAGGTCGGTTACAAAGGAGGAGATATACATATCCGTATTGCCTAGCTTGCCTTCCACGCCAAGTAGAGTCCCATCCGGACACGAGACGAAGTCTTTAATCTTGTATCTTCATAGTCCAATAGTCCAACCAAAGGATATAGTCCGGCTGTACGGAGACCCCCTAATCCAGGACTCCCTCACTCTTGCCACTCCTTGTTGCATAATCCATCAAATCTTTACCCAAAACTTGAAAACTTCACAACACAAAACTTAAAGTAGAAAACTCGTGAGCTCCGTTAGCGAAAGAAAACAAAAGACCACTTCAAGGTACTGTAATGAACTCATTCTTTATTTATATTGGTGTTAAACCTACTGTATTCCAACTTCTCTATGGATTAGAAACTATTTTACTAGCCATAGATTCATCAAAATAAGCAAACAACACACGAAAAACAGAATCTGTCAAAAACAGAACAGTCTGTAGTAATCTGTAGCTAGCGCAAGATCTGGAACCCCAAAAATTCTAAAATAAATTTCTGGACGTTAGGAATTTATCTATTAATCATCTGCAAAAATAATTAACTAAATAGAACTGTCCAAATAAAAATGACAGCAGTTCTCGTGAGCGCTAAAGTTTCTGTTTTTTACAGCAAGTTCAACAAGACTTTCCCCAAGTCTTCCCAACGGTTCTACTTGGCACAAACACTAATTAAACACAAAAAACACAACCAAAACAGAGGCTAAATAATTTATTTATTACTAAACAGGAGCAAAAAGCAAGGAATAAAAATAAAATTGGGTTGCCTCCCAACAAGCGCTATCGTTTAACGCCCCTAGCTAGGCATAACAAGCAATAATAGATCTAGATATTGCCATCTTTGGTAGGCAATCCATAAGTGGCTCTCTTAATAGATTCATATGGTAATTTTATTTTCTTTCTAGGGAAGTGTTCCATGCCCTTTTTTTAATGGAAATTGGAATCTAATATTCCCTTCCTTCATATCAATAATTGCACCAACCATTCTAAGGAAAGGTCTACCGAGAATAATAGGGCAAGAAGGATTGCAATCTATATCAAGAACGATAAAATCTACAGGCACATAATTCCTAATTGCAACAATAAGAATATCATTAATTCTTCCCATAGGTTTCTTAATAGTGGAATCCACAAGATGCAAGTTTAGAGAGCAATCATCAAAATTACGAAAATCTAGCAAATCACACAAAGTTTTGGGAATAGTAGAGACACTAGCACCCAAATCACACAAAGCATAAAACTCATGATCTTTAATTTTAATTTTAATAGTTGGTTCCCACTCATCATAAAGTTTTCTAGGTATAGAAACTTCCAAGGCATTAACGATATGTTTAGTAAACGCTTTATTTTAACTATAAGCATGAGGAGGTTTTAGCACGGATTGAACAAGGAAATACAATCAATCAAAGAGCAATTTTCATAGTTAAATTCCTTGAAATCCATAATAGTGGGTTTAGCAACATCTAGGGTTTTAATTTCTTCAATCCCACTTTTATCAAATTTAGCATCAAGACCAAAAGATTCAGAATTCTTAGAACGCCTTCTAGTTAAAGGTGGATCATATTCAGTCACATCATTATCAAGATTCATATTTTGAAACAAATATTTAATAGGGGACACATCAATAACTTTTAGATCTTCATCATTATTTTCATAGGAACTAGAAGAACACGCTCTTATAAAGGCATATTTCTTAGCACACATCCTAGCGATTCTTTCTTTGCACTCATCAATGGAAATTCTCATGGCTTTGAGAGACTCATTGATATCATGCTTAGGTGGAATAGATCTAAGTTTCAAAGAATCAACATAAAGAGCAATTCTATCAACGATCCTAGCCAAATCATCAATCTTAAGAAATTTTTCTTCAATCAAAGCATTAAAATTATTTTGCGAAGTAATAAATTCTTTAATATTAGATTCAAAATCAGAGGGCATCTTATTATAATTTCCATAAGAATTGTTATAGGAATTACCATAATTATTAGAGGGATTACTAGGATAAGGCCTAGGGTTGAAATTTCCACTATACACGTTGTTACCAAAATTGTTCCTACCAACAAAATTCACATCCATAGATTCATTATTATTCTCAATCAAAGTAGACACGGGCACATCATTAGGATCAGAAGAAACACTCTTATTAGCAAATAATTTCATAAGTTCATCCATCTTTCCACTCAAAACATTAATTTCTTCTATCGCGTGCACCTTTTTAGTAGATCTTTCAGTATGCCATTGAGAATAATTAACCATAATATTATCTAGGAGTTTAGTAGCTTCTCCTAAAGTGATTTCCATAAAAGTGCCTCCCGCGGCCGAATCTAAAATATTTCTAGAAGCAAAATTCAATCCGACATAAAAATTCTGAACAACCATCCACAAATTTAAACCATGAGTAGGGCAATTACGTATCATTAGTTTCATTCTCTCCCAAGCTTGTGCAACATGTTCACGATCAATTTGTTTAAAGTTCATAATATCGTTTCTAAGAGAGATGATCTTAGCGGGAGGAAAATACTTAGAGATAAAAGCATCTTTGCACTTGTTCCATGAATCAATACTATTTTTAGGCAAAGATGAGAACCAAGCTTTAGCACGATCTCTAAGCGAAAAACGAAATAGCTTCAATTTAACAATATGATTATCGACATCTTTCTTATTTTGCATGTCACACAAATCAACGAAGCTATTAAGATGGGTAGCGACATCTTCACTAGGAAGGCCGGAGAACAGATCTTTCATGACAAGATTTAGAAAAGCAGTATTAATTTCACAAGATTCAGCATTGGTAAGAGGAGCAATCAGAGTGCGAAGGAAATCATTATTGTTGGTATTGGTGAAGTCACACAATTTAGTATTATCTTGAGCCATCGCAACAAACAAGCAAACTAACACACAAGCAAACAAAAAAGGCAAACGGCCAAAAGGAGGCAAATAGAGAAAGAGAGGGAGGATAGAGAGAGAGAGAGGGCGAATAAAACGGCAAGGGTGAATTGGGGGGAGAGGAAAACGAGAGGTTAATGGCAAATAATGTAATGCGGGAGATTGGGATTGTGATGGGTACTTGGTATGTTGACTTTTGCGCAGACTCCCTGGCAACGGCGCCAGAAATTCTTCTTGCTACCTCTTGAGCACTGCGTTGGATTTCCCCGAAGAGGAGAGGATGATGCAGCAAAGTAGCGTAAGTATTTCCCTCAGTTTTTGAGAACCAAGGTATCAATCCAGTAGGAGGCCACGCACAAGTCCCTCGACCTACATAAAAACAATAGCTCAACGCAACCAACGCGCTTAGGGGTTGTCAATCCCTTCACGGTCACTTACGAAAGTGAGATCTGATGGAGATGATAAATAATATTTTTGGTATTTTTGGTATAGAGATGCAAAGTAAAAAGTAAAAGCAAAGTAAAAGCAAAGCAATAATAAAGTGATGGAGATTAATATGATCAGAAAGAGACCCGGGGGCCATAGGCTTCACTAGTGGCTTCTCTCAAGAGCATAAGTATTCTACGGTGGGTGAACAAATTACTGTTGAGCAATTGATAGAAGTGAGCATAGCTATGAGAATATCTAGGTATGATCATGTATATAGGCATCACGTCTGAGACAAGTAGACCGACTCCTGCCTGCATCTACTACTATTACTCCACTCATCGACCGCTATCCAGCATGCATCTAGAGTATTAAGTTAAAAATAGAGTAACGCCTTAAGTAAGATGACATGATGTAGAGGGATAATTTCATGCAATATGATAAAAACCCCATCTTGTTATCCTCGATGGCAACGATACAATACTGAAAGTGCTAGTGATCGACTACAGGGGGTGAATAGGCGATTTTTATGAAAGTCTTCAAAACATGGAAGTTTCGAAGACAGACGATAGAAATAAACCTATAACCATGCAGCGGAAGGTAGACTACACTAAGAAAGCCATAGTCAAGTATTCAATGAAATGAAAGCACAAAGACTAATAGCAGCTAGGCAGTATAGATCAGGATGGAAGATAGTATGAAGCCAACCAGAACAAGCAGTCACACAGTGAAGACAAATAGATAATGCAAACAGGCAATGACTTCACAAGGACCAATATGCAAATAAAGAGATGGGAAGGATAGAACCAGTGGCTCGTTGAAGACAATGATTTGTTGGACCAGTTCCAGTTGCTGTGACAACTGTACGTCTGGTTAGGGAGGCTGAGATTTAACTCAGAAGACCGCGTCTTCACCTTATTCCCCTTGAGCTAAGGACACCCAGTCCTCGCCCAATCACTCTGGTAAGTGATGACCCACAAGTATAGGGGATCTATCATAGTCCTTTCGATAAGTAAGAGTGTCGAACCCAACGAGGAGCAGAAGGAAATGATAAGCGGTTTTCAGCAATGTATTCTCTGCAAGTACTGAAATAAGTGGTAACAAATAGTTTTGTGATAGGATAAATTGTAACGAGCAACAAGTAACAAAAGTAAATAAAGTGCAGCAAGGTGGCCCAATCCTTTTGTAGCAAAGGACAAGACGGAACAAACTCTTATAATAGGAAAAGCACTCCCGAGGACACATGGGAATATCGTCAAGCTAGTTTTCATCACATTCATATGATTCGCGTTCGATACTTTGATAATTTGATATGTGGGTGGACCGGTGCTTGGGTGCTGTTCTTACTTGAACAAGCATCCCACTTATGATTAACCTTTATAGCAAGCATCCGCAACTACAACAAAAGTATTAATGTAAACCTAACCATAGCATGAAACATATGGATCCAAATCAGCCCCTTACGAAGCAACGCATAAACTAGGGTTTAAGCTTCTGACACTCTAGCAACCCATCATCTACCTATTACTTCCCAATGCCTTCCTCTAGGCCCAAATAATGGTGAAGTGTTATCTAGTCGACGTTCACATAACACCACTAGAGGCTAGACAACATACATCTTATCAAAATATCAAACGAATACCAAATTCACATGACTACTAATAGCAAGACTTCTCCCTTGTCCTCAGGAACAAACGTAATTACTCACAAAGCATATTCATGTTCATAATCAGAGGGGTAATAATATGCATGAAGGATCTGAACATATGATCTTCCACCAAATAAACCAACTAGCATCAACTACAAGGAGTAATCAACACTACTAGCAACCTACTAGCACCAATCCCGGACTTTGAGACAAGAATTGGATAAAAGAGACGAACTAGGGTTTGGAGATGAGATGGTGCTGGTGAAGATGCTGATGGAGATTTCCCTCTCCCGATGAGAGGACCATTGGTGATGACGATGGTGATGATTTCCCCCTCTCGGAGGGAAGTTTCCCCGGCAGAACAGCTCTGCCGGAGCTCTAGATTGGTTCCGCCTCGGTTCCGCCTTGCGGCGGGGTCTCGTCCCGAAAGGTTGCTTCTTATTTTTTCTCATCGAAAGACTTCATATAGGAGAAGATGGACGTCGGAGACCCACCAGGGGGGCCACGAGGTAGGGGGGCGCGCCCTAGGGGGGCGCCCCCACCCTCGTGAGCAGGGTGTGGGCCCCTTGGCCTTCATCTTTGGCGAGGATTTTTCTTTATTTATTTTAAGACGTTCCGTGGAGTTTCAGGACTTTTGCAGTTGCGCAGAATAGGTCTCTAATATTTGCTCCTTTTCCAGCCCAGAATTCCAGCTGTCGGCATTCTCCCTCTTTATGTAAACCTTGTAAAATAAGAGAGAATAGCCATAAGTATTGTGACATAAAGTGAAATAATAGTCCATAATGCGATAAATATCGATATAAAAGCATGATGCAAAATGGACGTATCAACTCCCCCAAGCTTAGACCTCGCTTGTCCTCAAGCGAAAAGCCGATAATAATAAATATGTCCTCATGTTTAGAGGTAGAGGCGTCGATAAAAATAAAATACGGACATGAAAGCATCATGATTATTCTCATAATATCAACATATATAGATTTTGTCGTATGATTACCTATATTCAAGTGATGCTCTATTCACAATGCAAAAGTATAAATCATAAACCTTATTGGGCTCCGACAAACTATAATCTCAGTCACTGAAGCAATTGCAATTTATCATAACATCGGAAAGAGTCTATGTCAGAGCTAAAAAGCAAGTCCACATACTCAACTATCATCTAGTCCTTCATGATTGCTAACACTCATGCAATACTTGTGGTTACGGAGTTTTAATCGGACATAGAGAAAGATAGGGGCTTATAGTTTTGCCCCACAACCTTTTACCTCAAGGGTAATGTCAACAATAATGGTTCATGCTCCCCTACATCCAATTATATATATATATATCATGTTCTTTCCAACATGCTAAGCTTGCCAAAGGATAAAGTGAAAAAGGAAAGGTGAAGATCACCGTGACTCTTGCATAAGGTGGAAGATAATAATAAAGGATAGGCCCTTCGCAGAGGGAAGCAAAGGTTGCCATGCGCTTTTATGGTTGGATGCACAAAATCTCAATGCGAAAGAACGTCACTTTATATTACCCCTTGTGATGTGAACCTTTATTATGCAGTCCGTCGCTTTTATTACTTCCACATAACAAGATCGTATAAAGCTTATTTCTCCCACACCAATCAATCATACATATTTAGAGCAATTTTTATTGCTTTGCACCGATGACAACTTACTTGAAGGATCTTACTCAATCCATAGGTAGATATGGTGGACTCTCATGGCAAAACTGGTTTAAGGGTATTTGGAAACACAAGTAGTATCTCTACTTAGTGCTGAGAATTTGGCTAGCATGAGGGGGAAAGGCAAGCTCAACAAGTTAGAGGATCCACGACAACATAGTTTATCTCAGATATAAGAAAGACATAACTCATTACATTGTCTTCCTTGTCCAACATCAACTCTTTAGCATGTCATATTTTAATGAGTGCTTCCAATCATAAAAGATGTCAATGATAATATATCTATATGTGAAACCTCTCTTTCCTTATTACTTCCTATTAATTGCAACAATGACCAAAGCTACGTCTGCCAACTCCCAACAACTTTTAATCATCATACTCTTTCTATGTGAAGTCATTACTCTCAATAAGATCAATATGAACTTGTTGTTTCTTTTTATTCTTTTTCTCTTTTCTTTTATTCACCCAAGATCATGGCAAAATAATCAGGCCCTTAACTCAACACCAATCTTTATTATATATAGCTCATGAACTCGATTACAAAGAGAGATCATAAAGCAAAACTCAAAACTAGATCATGCCATAAACTTTATTCTACTAGATCAAGATACTACTAATAGGATTGAACTAAGAAAAACGGTAAAGATAGGAGTTGTGATTCTGATATGATACCGGGGCACCTCCCCCAAGCTTGGCAGTTGCCAAGGGGAGTGCCCATACCCAGATACTCAATTCTTCTTTGTTGGAGGAGACGGTGGAGGTGTTGTTGATGATGTGGGCTTGTCATCCATCTTCCAAGGCATAGGTTCACCATCATAGAAAGATGATCGAGTCTCCGGAATCCTCAAATCTGCAGCCAAACTCATTCTTTTGAATCTATATTCATACTCACAGTTTTGGTTTTGAAGGTCATAGACTTGGGCTTGGAGGTGCTCGATCTTCTCATGTAGCTTGAAGATGGCCTCCTCGGTATTCTTGGCATTCGGCTTGTAGTTGTTGGTGAACTCCGCGAGCATCATGTGGCTAGCGTTGATTCCACGCTCCACCATCCTTTGGCACTTGAAAACTTGTTGCTCCACTGCTTCGAGCCTCGTCTCCATGCTTCCGGTCCCCTTTGGTCCCTCTTCATCGCGGATGTGCAGCAACCCATCACGCATCTCAATGGTTTGAGGGTGTTGCAACACCTCTGCGAGGTAAGGGTTGATGACCTTCTCGAAGAACTTGTCCTTGGAGGCGCTTGGGGCCGTCATGATAACCTAGATCTGTTAGAAAAACAGCTCGAAACAAGAACAGGAGATTTTTGCGTGATACGGGAGTCAAAACCATGGGGAGAATATATAATGAATTTTTACCGACCAAAATACGTAACGTGCAAGAAAACAGAGTCCGGAAGGCACACGAGGCGCTCACGAGGTAGGGGGGCGCGCCCAGGGGGTAGGGCGCGCCCACCACCCTCATGGGGCCCTCGTGTCCTTCCCGGACTTCTACTTATTATTCTATTTTTCTAAATATTCCAAAACAGAGAAATATTGCCTTAGAAATTGTTTTGGAGTCGGTTTACTTACCGTACCACACACCTATTCCCTTTCGGAGTCTGAAACGTTCCGGAAAGTGTCCCTTATGTATTCCTCCGGGGTTACGGTTTCAATAATATTGGTTTCAACATTTATGGGATTACCTGAGATATAATGTTTGATTCTTTGACCGTTTACCACCTTCGGATTTGTGCCTTCGAAGTTGTTGATTTTTATTGCACCGGAACGATAGACCTCCTCGATAACATAGGGGCCTTCCCATTTAGAGAGAAGTTTTCCTGCAAAAAATCTTAAACGGGAGTTGTATAGCAATACATAATCACCTACATTAAACTCACGCTTTTGTATCCTTTTGTCATGCCATCTTTTAACTTTTTCTTTAAATAACTTGGCATTTTCATATGCTTGGGTTCTCCATTCATCAAGTGAGCTAATATCAAATAACCTCTTCTCACCGGCAAGTTTGAAATCATAATTGAGCTCCTTAATATCCCAATATGCCTTATGTTCTAGTTTGAGAGGTAAGTGACATGCTTTTCCATATACCATTTTAAATGGAGACATACCCATAGGATTTTTGTATGCAGTTCTATATGCCCATAATGCATCATCAAGTTTCTTGGACCAATTCTTTCTAGACCTATTAATAGTCTTTTGCAAAATTAATTTGAGCTCTCTATTGCTCAATTCTACTTGACCACTAGACTGTGGGTGATAAGGAGATGCAATTCTACGATTAACATCATATTTAGCAAGCATTTTATGGAAAGCACCATGAATAAAGTGTGAACCACCATCAGTCATTAAATATCTAGGGACTCCAAACCTTAGAAAAATAACTTCCTTAAGCATTTTGATAGAAGTGTTATGATCAGCACTACTAGTTGGAATAGCTTCTACCCACTTAGTAATGTAATCAACAACAACTAAAATATGCGTATATCCATTAGAGGCAGGAAAAGGTCCCATATAATCAAAGCCCCAAACATCAAACGGTTCAATAACAAGAGAATAATTCATAGGCATTTCTTGACGTCTACTAATATTACCAATTCTTTGACATTCATCACATGACAAGACAAACTTACGGGCATCCTTGAAGAGAGTAGGCCAATAAAAACCAGATTGCAATACCTTATGTGCAGTTCTATCTCCAGCGTGGTGTCCTCCATAAGACTCGGAATGACACTTGCGTAGGATCTGTTCCTGTTCATGCTCAGGTACACAACGTCTAATAACACCATCTACTCCTTCTTTATAAAGATGTGGGTCATCCCAAAAGTAATGTCTCAAGTCATAGAAGAATTTTTTCTTTTGCTGGTATGTGAAGCTAGGTGGTATAAACTTAGCAACAATATAATTAGCATAATCAGCATACCATGGAGTACTACGAGAAGTACTTATAACATTTAATTGTTCTTCAGGAAAGTCATCATTAATAGGTAGTGGGTCATCAAGAATATTTTCTAACCTAGACAAGTTGTCTGCAACGGGGTTCTCAGCTCCCTTTCTATCAACAATATGCAAATCAAATTCTTGTAGCAAGAGAACCCATCTAATAAGTCTAGGTTTAGCATCTTTCTTTTCCATAAGGTATTTAATAGCAGCATGATCAGTGTGAATAGTTACTTTAGAATCAACAATATAAGGTCTGAACTTATCACAAGCAAATAAAACTACTAAAAGCTCTTTTTCAGTAGTAGCATAATTTCTTTGAGCATTGTCTAGAGTCTTACTAGCATAATGAATAACATTTAATTTCTTATCAACTCTTTGCCCTAGAACAGCACCTACAGCATAATCACTAGCATCACACATAACTTCAAAGGGTAAATTCCAATCAGGTGGCTGAACAATAGGTGCAGATACTATTGCTTTCTTAAGTATTTCAAATGCTTCTACACAATCATCATCAAAGACAAATGGTATATCTTTTTGCAATAAATTAGTCAGAGGCTGAGAAATTTTTGAGAAGTCCTTAATGAACCTCCTGTAAAATCCGGCGTGACCAAGGAAACTTCTTATACCTTTGATGTCCTTGGGACATGGCATCTTTTCAATAGCATCAACTTTGGCTTTATCAACTTCAATACCTCTTTCAGAAACTTTGTGCCCCAAGACAATACCTTCATTAACCATAAAGTGGCACTTTTCCCAATTCAAGACAATATTAGTTTCTTCACATCTCTGCAAAACTTGATCAAGATTGCTCAAGCAATCATCAAAAGATGAACCATAGACCGAAAAGTCGTCCATGAAAACCTCACAAATCTTTTCACAAAAGTCAGAGAATATAGTCATCATGCATCTTTGAAAGGTAGCAGGTGCATTACATAAACCAAAAGGCATATGTCTATAAGCAAAAATACCAAAAGGGCAAGTAAAAGTAGTCTTTGATTGATCTTTAGCCGACACAGGTATTTGAGAGAAACCAGAATAACCATCTAGAAAGCAATAATGTGTGTGTTTGCATAATATTTCTAGCATTTGATCAATAAAAGGTAAGGGGTAATGATCTTTCTTAGTAGCTTTATTTAATTTGCGGAAATCAATTACCATCCTATAACCTGTGATAATTCTTTGTGGAATCAATTCATCTTTATCATTAGGAACAACAGTAATACCTCCCTTCTTAGGGACACAATGGACAGGACTTACCCACTCACTATGAGTAACGGGATAAATTATACCTGCCTCCAGAAGCTTGAGTATTTCTTTTCTTACCACTTCTTTCATTTTAGGATTCAGACGTCGTTGAGGATCATGAACTGGTTTGGCATCTGCTTCCAAATTTATTTTATGTTGACATAGAGTGGGACTAATGCCCTTAAGATCATCAAGAGTATATCCAATAGCAGCACGATGCTTCTTCAGAGTTTTCAATAATCTTTCTTCTTCATGCTCTGAAAGGTTAGCACTAATAATAACAGGATATATCTTCTTTTCATCAAGATAAGCATATTTAAGATTATCAGGCAACAGTTTAAGTTCAAACACGGGATCACCCTTGGGTGGAGGAGGATCTCCTAAAATTTAAACAGGCAAATTGTGTTGCAGAATAGGTTCTTGTTTAAAGAATACTTCATCTATTTCCCTTCTTTCATTCATGAACATATCATTTTCATGGTCTAGCAAATAGTGTTCCAAAGGATCACTAGGAGGTACAGCAATAGAAGCATGACCAATAATTTCATCCTTACTGGGTAATTCTTCCTCATGATGTTGTTTACTAAATTTAGAGAAATTAAACTCATGAACCATATCATCCAAGCCAACAGTAACAACATTCTTTGTGCAATCTATGGTAGCATTGACAATATTTAAGAAGGGTCTACCAAATATAATAGGACAAAAACTATCTTGTGGGGAAGTAAGAACAAGAAAATCAGCAGGATATTTAGTTTTCCCACACAATACTTCAACATCTCTAACAATTCCAATTGGTGCAATAGTATCTCTATTGGCAAGTTTAATTGTGACATCAATATCTTCTAACTCAGCAGGTGCAATTTCATTCTTAATTTCTTCATATAAAGTATGCGGTATAACACTAGCACTAGCACCCATATCACATAAGCCATGATAACAATGATCCCCTATTTTAACAGAAATAACAGGCACGCCTACCATGGGTCTATGTTTATCTTTAGCACAAGGTTTAGCAATTCTAGCAGTTTCACCTTCGAACTGAATAACATGCCCATCAATATTATCAGACAAGAGATCTTTAACAATAGAAATATTAGGTTCCACTTTAACTTGCTCAGGAGGTGTATAACTTCTAATATTGCTTTTACGAACAACAATTGAAGCTTTAGCATGATCCTTTATTCTAACAGGGAAAGGTGGTTTCTCAATATAAGAAGTAGGAACAATAGGATCATTATAAGTGACAGTCTTTTCTTCAACTTTAACAGGTGCATCTACCTTTACTTCTATGGGAGGATGATATTTAAACCACTTCTCCTTAGGGAGATCAACATAGGTAGCAAAATATTCACAGAAAGAAGCTACTATCTCAGAATCAAGTCCATATTTAGTGCTAAACTTACAGAAAATATTGGTATCCATAAAAGATTTAACACAATCAAACTTAGGTGTCATACCTGACTCCTTACCTTCGTCGAGGTCCCAATCTTCAGAGTTGCGTTTAATTCTATCCAATAAATTCCATCTGAATTCAATAGTCTTCATCATAAAAGAGCCAGCACAAGAAGTATCGAGCATGTTGCGATTGTTTTCAAAAAGCCGAGAATAAAAACTTTGCATAATTATTTCCCTCTGGAGCTCATGATTGGGGCATGAATATAACATTGATTTAAGCCTCCCCCAAGCTTGAGCGATGCTTTCTCCTTCGCGAGGCCAGAAATTATATATATAATTGCGATCACGATGAACAAGATGCCTAGGGTAATACTTTTGATGAAATTCCAGCTTCAATCTTTTATAGTCCCACGATCTCATATCATCACATAGCCTATACCATATCAATGCGTCTCCCTTCAAAGATAAAGGGAAGACCTACTTCTTAGCAACATCATCGGGTATACCTGCAAGCTTAAATAATCCACAAACTTCATCCACATATATTAAGTGCTCATCAGGATGTTTTGTTCCATCTCCTGTAAAAGGATTAGCTAGCAGTTTTTCCATCATAGCCACCGGAAATTCAAAAGGAGTTTCATTAATAGGTTCAGTAGGTTGAGGAGGAACTCTTTGCTCTACTGGACAAGGTGAAGATTCCCCGAAAAAGCCCCTCAGAGAATTACTTTCCATAGTAACAAGTGACAGTAAATTTCAGCACACTATATAAATTTTTCCTTACCAAATTCCACTTACCAAAGACGCTACACTCCCCGGCAACGGCACTAGAAAAGAGTCTTGATGACCCACAAGTATAGGGGATCTATCGTAGTCCTTTCAATAAGTAAGAGTGTCAAACCCAACGAGGAGCAGAAGGAAATGATAAGCGGTTTTCAGCAAGGTATTCTCCGCAAGTACTGAAATAAGTGGTAACAGATAGTTTTGTGATAGGATAAATTGTAACGAGCAACAAGTAACAAAAGTAAATAAAGTGCAGCAAGGTGGCCCAATCCTTTTGTAGCAAAGGACAAGCGGGAACAAACTATTATAATAGGAAAAGCGCTCCCGAGGACACATGGGAATATCGTCAAGCTAGTTTTCATCACGTTCATATGATTCGCGTTCGATACTTTGATAATTTGATATGTGGGTGGACCGGTGCTTGGGTGCTGTTCTTACTTGAACAAGCATCCCACTTATGATTAACCTCTATTGCAAGCATCCACAACTACAACAAAAGTATTAAGGTAAACCTAACCAGAGCATGAAACATATGGATCCAAATCAGCCCCTTATGAAGCAACGCATAAACTAGGGTTTAAGCTTTTGTCATTCTAGCAACCCATCATCTACTTATTACTTCCCAATGCCTTCCTCTAGGCCCAAATAATGGTGAAGTGTTATGTAGTCGACGTTCACATAACACCACTAGAGGCTAGACAACATACATCTTATCAAAATATCAAACGAATACCAAATTCACATGACTACTAATAGCAAGACTTCTCCCTTGTCCTCAGGAACAAACATAATTACTCACAAAGCATATTCATGTTCATAATGAGAGGGGTAATAATATGCATGAAGGATCTGAACATATGATCTTCCACCAAATAAACCAACTAGCATCAACTACAAGGAGTAATCAACACTACTAGCAACCTACTAGCACCAATCTCAGACTTTGAGACAAGAATTGGATACAAGAGATGAACTAGGGTTTGGAGATGAGATGGTGCTGGTGAAGATGTTGATGGAGATTGCCCTCTCCCGATGAGAGGACCGTTGGTGATGACGATGGTGATGATTTTCCCCTCCCGGATGGAAGTTTCCCCGGTAGAACAGCTCTACCGGAGCTCTAGATAGGTTCTGCCTCGGTTCCGCCTCGTGGCGGCGGAGTCTCGTCCCGAAAGGTTGCTTCTTATTTTCTCATCGAAAGACTTCATATAGGAGAAGATGGACGTCAGAGACCCACCAGGGGGCCCATGAGGTAGGGGGCGCGCCCCCCACCCTCTTGAGCAGGGTGTGGGCCCCCTGGCCTTCATCTTTGGCGAGGATTTTTCTTTATTTATTTTAAGATGTTCCGTGGAGTTTCAGGACTTTTGGAGTTGCGCAGAATAGGTCTCTAATATTTGCTCCTTTTCCAGCCCAGAATTCCAGCTGCTGGCATTCTCCCTCTTTATGTAAACCTTGTAAAATAAGAGAGAATAGCCATAAGTATTGTGACATAAAGTGAAATAACAGTCCATAATGCGATAAATATCGATATAAAAGCATGATGCAAAATGGACGTATCAGTAAGTCTTCAAGGTAGACTTCCAAACCTTCACAGACTTCGTTCACCGGCGATCCACAATGACTCTTGGATGCTCAAAACGCGACGCCTAACCGGCTGGAGGATTCACAATCCTCAAGTGTAATAAGTCTTCAGATCACACAGACAAGAAGACTTAAGTGATGCCTAACACTCTTTAGCTCTGGGTGTTTAGGGATTTGTCCTCGCAGGATTTCTCTCTCAAAGGCTTCGAGGTGGGTTGCTCTCAAACGACAAAAGCCGTACACTAACTCTGAGCAGCCAACCAATTTATGGTGTAGGGGGTGGGCTATTTATAGCCACTAGGCAACCCGACCTGATTTGTCTGAAATGACCCTAGGTCACTAAGGAACCGACACGCGTTCCAATGGTTAGATTTCAAACACACACGACAACTTTGCTTGGACTACAAGCAAAGCTGACTTATCCAGCTCTGGATAAGATTTGCTCTCATTGTCTTCGCTCGAAGACATAGGATTTTAGTTAAGCATCACTTCAGCCATTCTGACTGGTTCACTTGGACCCCACTTAACAGTACGGTGGTTCCTATGACTCAACAAAGAAGAAAAAGAACGATGAAACAACTAAGTCTTCACGCTCCATAGTCTTCATGCAATGTCTTCTCTTTAACAGTCTTCAATGTGAATGTCTTCACATACCACCTTTGACTTCAATGTCTTCATACATTTTTAGGGGTCATCTTTGGTAGGAAAACCGAATCAATGAGGGACTTCTACCTGTGTTATCCTGCAATTCTCACAAACACATTAGTCCCTCAACCAGGTTTGTCGTCAATACTCCAAAACCAACTAGGGGTGGCACTAGATGCACTTACAATCTCCCCCTTTTTGGTGATTGATGACAAACTGGTTGAAGTTTTCAACGGGGAATAAAATATGTGAAATTGTAAAGGATAGGGTATTGTCTTCATAATTGGCAAAGGCTCCCCCTGAAGATGTGCATATAAGTAATTTGCTTTTGGAATGCAAATGCACATGGCAGGTTGTACTTGTGGAGATACTCTTCAACTTATGATGACAATTCATCATGCATGATTTGATATTACGAAGATAATGACATGCATAATGAAAAATGGACGTCTGCAAAATGACCTAAGTGCGGAAGTTATCATCGCACATGTGGAATTTATCATCGCATCACAGAATAGCAAATAAGTAGCAGACGACCATCGAGTTTAAGTGTTACAACTCAAAGAACCAAATGTATCAAAAAGTGAGAGTTGTAAGCACTTGGCAAAAGTAGCAAAAGGTAAAGTGACCACCCATATGGACCCTCTTGAAGACTATCAACTCGTATGCTTCTCCCCCTTTTGTCAGTAATGACCAAAAAGGTTTGAAGACATAGAACTTCTACTCGTCCCATGAGGTGCAGGCGAGGCAGCAGGGTCATCGTTGAGGTCCGGTGGTGCAGAAGAGCTTAGTGTAGTGTCGACACGCGCTGTAGTTGGAGGAGGTGAAGTGGCATCATCTTGGTCATCGATGACTCTGGCATTCACTGTCACAGCTAAGGACGAATAGTTAGAGTCTTCAGGTGAGGGTGTCCGACGCAAGTGAGCATTCCTTGGAGGAGTTGAGTAAACTTGAATCTCTCTGTGAAGCCATCGTCTTGTAGATCAGCTTCAGCACTAAGCAATGTCAAACTCTTCCAAGACCTCCGACAGGTTTCATGTGTAACAAAGGCATTCTTGGTGGCAAGATTGCGAATGCGATTAACGTCCACCAAGAGTCTTTGCATCTGACGCTTAAGCCAGTCCCTGATGCTTATCCTGTTTCTGATGTAGCGCGATGAGAAGCTCTCAGTCATTGAGAACACGAGATCTCTTCTGAGGCCTTTGGGCAATGGTGCTTCTAGTGGCGTCAGTTTGAGCGCGAGGGGCACGTGTGTTACCAGCCAAGGGATAAACATGAGAGACTGCCTGAACTCCTTCAATGGGCTGGGTGAAGCTTTGACGATCAACATTGTGAAGATAAATCAAATCCTTAGCAGGCTCTGGGTAAATAGCTTCAACCGACAGATCAACCTCTGGCAAGAATACAAGATGATTGCGCGCAGACGGCTGATAGTTGAAAGCAGAGTGAAGCTTGATAAGACGCATTACCCATGGAGCATAGAACTTCAGACCAAAAATGTCGGAGCCAAATGCAGCCAACTGCCTGATGAAGAAGTCTTGAGCATTGAAGCTGATGCCATTGAAGATATAGAAAACCAAAGTCTTCATTTCTCCTTCAAGCTTCGCTGTAGATGAATGTCCTTTGACAGGCCATAGAGTTTTTCTGATGATATGGTAAATGGTGCGAGGCAGATACTCTAGGTCTTCAACAAGGAATTCAGATGGGTATTCAGCATCGTGAGGCAAAGGCTTCATCATGCTCAGCATTTGGCTCATGTTAGGTTCCGGCTTCTGAAAAATGCTCTCCAAAGCATTCTGGTGTTGTTGACAACCTAGTTCATAGTATTCACCAGGAGTGGGCAGGGCCGTGAGCTCAATGATATCAAGAGCTTTGGCTTCATGATGGACATTGCCTGTCATCCACTCAAGGACCCAAGTATTTGGATCCCTGTTGTAGCCTCGAATGTGAAGAGTTGCATAAAACTGTAATAGAAGCTCTTCATTCCAGTGTTCCTTGTCTGTGACAAATTGCAGGAGTCCAGCGTCTCTGAAGCAATCCAACGCTTCTTCTAGACAGGGTAGGCCAGCTATAGCTTCAGTGTCGAGACGCATATGTGGAAATATGCGCCCTTGATTGTATAAGACACATGAATAGTAGCTACGCTGCTGATAGCTCCAGAACCGATCCGATGAAATGCGAGGTTTGGAGTAAGGGTTCTTGGCGCTGTTGAAGAAGGTGTTATGTGCCACGAAGCCATTCACATTGAAGACCGCAGGTGAGGTTGCAGTGCCTGGGAATCTTGGAAGTCTTGGCTTGGGCTTCTGGATTGAGGCCTGTGCTCGACATGATAGTCAAATTGTGGACCCATAGCAGGTGGAGGAACCAGAATGGGCCATCGGACCATAATAGGCTGACCACGATCAAATGCCAGCTCAACAGTATGAGGTCTTGGAGGGGGTACAGGAGCATTGGCATTTTCGTTGACATGGGCTGGAAGTGGCACAATAGCTTCAGGAGGAATGATGACGTCTGGTGCTGCATTGGCTTGAGGGGCCACATTGGCTTTAGGTGCTTCATTATTGGCTTCGGGCATGACGACATCAGTGTCGTCAGCAGTGTTGTTGGTGGTGGTGACGTTAGCTTCAGGCGCCACATTAGCTTCATCGATGACAACATCATTGGCTTCAGTGTTGATGTTGGTGGCCGCCTCAGTATTGGTAACCTCCACTTCAGGAGCTGGAGGATCGGACACGTTCTCCTCGAGAATAGCTTCAGGAATGGTTGGTGGTGTAGCAACTCTTTCTTCATCACGTGGTGCTTCTACTTCATCGGCTGATGTAGCCGGAATATCTTCAGCCGTTTTGGCTTCAGACTCAGAGGCGTTCACAGTTGGAGTGGCTTCTGGAAACACTTGACGTGCAACAGATTGGTGGGGCACTTCTCCTTTTGGAACGCTCGTAAGAGTGACTTGGGGCCTTGGTCCTTTGTGAAGCCTGCGTAACGCTGGCTACACCTGTGGAGATGGAGTTTGCTGGGCCTCAAAGTCATCATCATCTTGCACTGGTTAGGTGACTTGTGGTTGGGGAGAACTTGGGGTGTCTTGTTGTTGTGGGTGATCAGCTCACGATGCATCCTGAGCAGTTGGCGTCAGAGGACGACCAATGCTGATGAGCTCGCTGTGCGTGAGAACAGGCGATGATACCAAATTGTGCTCGATCTGAGGAAGGACTTCATCATCTTCAACATTGTCGTGAGGACCAATGTCTTCAGCTGTGGTGGGGTCAACAGCTGGATTGTCTTCATCTTTAGGAGCCTCTGTGGAAGCAGGCTCATGAACTATCAACTGGCGCTCACGATGTTCAGACGCAGGACGAGCAACAAAAATTGGCTCGACAAGAAGGGGCTCTGTGGGAGCAGCCCGATCTCTCTTCTTTGTTTTCCTTTTCTTGGTTGGGGGAGCATCATCAGTGGTGGCTTTGGTCTTGCGCTTTCTGGCTTCGGCTTCAGGTGCTCTAGTTTTCTTGAATTCTGAAGCCACCGTGGGGACCTTAGGCTTCGAGCCTGTCATACTGGCTGGGAAGACAATGCGAGGTTCTTCCTGCCTTGATGCTTCTGGTTCTTCCACAGCTGGCTTCTTCTTCTTCTTGGCAGCCATTTTGGGGTCGATGCCTGGTCGCCCCAAGGCCTTGCGCTTTTCAGCTTCATTGTAGCCTTGAACACATTTGGCAGCAAGATTCTTCATGCGCTCACGAGAACCTTTTGCTTCTTCTTGTTTCTTGTGGAATGCCTCCTTGAGCTCATGCATCATGACCTTGAAGTTTTGAATGTCTTCAACATTGAGCTTGGCCATGTGCTACTTGAACTGAGCCTTTTCATAATCGATCTTATGCTTCAGCTCAACAATTTTCTGAGTTAGACAGCTCTGGAGCAATGGCTCCATGGAAGGCGACGCTGAGGCCAATGGGAAGCTGAAGATCATCAAAGCTGACATCTGGGCTGTCAAACCACTCATCAATAAACTTGTTTATGATTTCCACATCAAAGAGAGGAAGATCATTGAAGATTTCCGCCTCTTGCTTGCTCTTGATCAACTACTCAAGAGCGTCATCGCCAAGATCGTCGTCGCTGGACAGATCAATGGCGTCATTCTCGTTTCTCAAAACAGCGGCATGGGTCAGTGCTTGACCAGTGGGTTGCATGGGCTTTTTCGACTTGGCAGACTTGGAGATGCGTGAGAGATCTTCAGACTGCACACTGACTTCAGGAGGTGCAGCGGCCAGAGGCTTCGCCCGTGAGACCTTTGGTGCAGATGAGGGCTTTGAAGCCTTTGGTACTGAAGAGGGCTTTGAAGCCTTGGGTTTCATTTGCTTCACAGGCTTCGGTGGTGCAGGCGCTTCGTCAGACTCAGCGTCGTCTGCAGGTTGATCCACGTCTGCCCCTTGAACCATTATGTGAGTGATGAGACCTTCTAAGTTGTAGAACGGCCCAACAAGATTGGGTTCAGCTTATCGTGTGCCGTCGGCACGTGGCGCAGAGGGGCCTGGGTTGAAGTCTAATCCCAAAGACTTCTTGTTTTCCTTGGCCGAGTTCTTTGCAAACTGATAGTTGCGCTTGAAGAGATTATCTTCTCGACACCTTAACAGAGAGGATGGGTCGGCATTTGCAGGCCGAGGTCCACGAATCATGCAGGGGTAGAAGCCTTGAGCAATAGCTTCGGACTTCGACTTGGGCTGAAGACCTTTGTATATTATATCTCCCCAGGGGCCCTTGATGGCACTCTTCTCAGCATATACGTCGGTGACGAATCTGTACTTGAACCATTCCTCTGCCCAATGTCTTCAAATCCATTGGATTCGGTTCTTGCGTTCTCCATAGGTCTCTTCTGGATCTGACTTATATAGCTCATAGAGATCTGGTGGCAGGTCCTTAGCAGTGTTTCCACAGCGCTATCTGCCACCCTTCCTGACTGATTTTTCTGTTGCCATGAAGTTTAGACTGAAAGGCTTCAACACTGTCAAAGTCTTCCGTCTACTGGTCAGACAAGAGCTAGCTTCAGGAGAATTTATATGATGCTGTAAGAACTCTGCAAATGAATGCAGACTATGAGAACCAAGGGATTCTCCCACGGACATGTACCTGTGATAGCATTAAAGGTGCGAGGGAAGGGGAAGAGGTCATATGCATTCTCAGAAGATTTTGAAGATAAATCAGTTTAGAAGACATTAACCTCATAGTGCAAAGACATTCACTCACATGTATAGAGTTGGTTCCAGATTTGTACGAATCCAGGAATAAGTACAAGTGAGGAATCTAACTACTTTGTGAAGCATAAGTGAACATACTAGGCATGCTATGAGATGCAGAATGAGATAGATCCAACTTGTGGGAACAGAAACCACTTGTGGTTGAAAAGGATGAATCTATCGGATCAAAAAGACTGTAAAATGAGGTTTTATTTACCACACGAGGAACTGCTAGACGGAGTGGGAGAGGAGGCCGAGCAGTTCGATCTTCCGTGCCCTAACTTGGCGACAGAGGACACCTACGGCGACGGCGGAGAAGACGATGTCCGCGGCCGGCGTGAGGACGCCGTCAGTGAGGTCGCGGCAGCTGAGCGCTTCATCGCCAGCGTCGTCGAGGGCTAGCGGTGGAGCTAGGGTTTGTGCGAGAGTGGAAGAAGAGATAATGACTAGGGTGAGGCGTGTATTTATAGCGACAGGGACGACACAACATTATTACGCAGGTGCCCCTGGCGGTTCACATCTGAAGGACATGTGGCGATCATGCAACACATTGGAGGTTGTTCCACGTTCCCACGCACGCCTGGATTGTCGGGTGGTCGTTCCCACTTCGCCGGGTTTCAGGTAAAAAGGATTGAGCATTTAAAAACGGATTTAATGTTTGTGTCGGGTGGTAGGTGCAACATATGCCAACGGGTGGCTTATCATTGCGGGAGCCAGTAAGACATCGCCGGTGCCTGGAAATGGGATAAGGCGAAGACATGCACGCCGGCGGATCTTACCCAGCTTCGGGGCTCTCCGTGGAGATAACACCCCTACAGCTGCTCTGCGGGGTCTCCGCATACTCACTAGATGAATCGAGTGGCAATACAACGCTCCTTGAGCTGTTTAGTGGGAGGAGGAAGAAGGGCACGGCTAGCCTGCTTCTTTCCCTTGTGTGGTGTCTAGGACTAGCAGGGGGTCGAACCCTTTGCATGGGTGCTCCGGGGGGTTTATATAGGCCTACCCCCCGGGGGTACAATGGTAATCCGACTGGGCGCGGGGCCCAGCCGTCTGTGACTGCGCTCGCCGGCTTCTGCGCCGGCTGCTGGGGCCCGCCGACTGGTGGGTCCCGCCGGTTGCCGGCCCCTTGGTCGACAGGCAGGCCCCACTGTCCAGGGCCTGGTCGGCGGCTGGTTACTGTGGCTCCACCTTGTTGACGTGAGCTTCATCGTGGTAAGCGCGGCTACAGTACCGCCGCCTGCCAGGCGATCGCTGTAGCCTTACCGCGTCTCGTCTCCTTAATGGGGCGTCTTCTTCGAGGGAGGCGGCAAGCCGACTGCGGGGAGTCGGTTCTTTCTTGGGCCGACTGGTTGGAGGCGTGGCCGCCTTCGGGCGTCTCTCTGCTCAAAGGGGCCCACCGCCTGTGGGCCGCGCTGGCGGCCCGTCGTGGGTGATGCCAGGGTCAACATGGCAACAGTGCCGCACCGGACGGGTCGTGCCTACCCCGTACGGCGCACTGTGCCAGGCGTGCTCCGGGATTCGGGGGCGGCAGGCTTTACTGTCGCCACGCCCCGTCGCACCGCCGTTAGGTGGGTGCAAACTTTGGTGGGTACGGTCTTGACCGCTTTATGGGGAGCCGGCTTCTTGGAGTCGGCCTTCTCATGGCCAGCTTCTTGGAGTCGGCCTTCTCATGAGGGCTAAAGTCGGACTGCCTTCCGAAAGCCGGCCTGGATGGCAGCCAACAAGGGGAAGGCGGCCCCATGTCTTGGATTCTTGAGAGCCGGGCGGGCTCGCAACTTTTTCAGAAGGGCCAGGGGAAGCCGGCTAGGCTACCCATGGCTATTTACTCCGACAGTAGTCCCCGAAGCTGATCGAGCTCCGAGGTGAGCAGGGGAACGAGAAGCTTGGTCAGCTTCCCATCCTGAAGAGCCGGCTTAGCGGGCGAATGCCGACTTCAGAGAGCCCTGCGTCTTGTAGGCGGGAGGAGGGGGGGACCTGCGTGCTGACTACGGCCCCCCCACGGCCACGTGGCGGTGAGATCCTGCGAGTGCACGCGCGCGACGGGACGCTGACGCAGGCCCGGGCCCGCCACTCGCGAGCCTTGGTCCGGGCGCGGATCTTCTGTGGCCCACAGGGGCCGCTCGCCTTCTCGAGGCAGTTTAGTTTCGCCGTTAAGGCTCGATAATCGCGGGACGTGGGGAGTGGGCACGATTGATCCCCACGCTTCCCCACGCTGCGCCTCCTCGGCTCCGCCACGTGAGCCTATAAGTAGGGGGAGGAGGGAGAGCGACAGAGGTTCGCACGCTCCCTCCCGCTCCGCCCCTCCTAACCCTCGTCTTCTTCCTCTTGCTGCCGTCGCAGCTTCCCGTCTCAGAGCCGTCGCCTCTCTACACCGCCTCGCTCCCATGGCGTTGTGAAGCTCGTGGGACGGCTCCAACGTCCATGAAGACCATGTGGAGTTCCTCCGCCAGACCCAGCGCCTGCCCGGCGCCGACCGCGTACAGGTCCGCCTGGCGCCCGTGAAGGAGATCTCGCCGGCACCGGAGGAGGGCGAGCGGGTCGTCTTCCGCTCGCACTGCCTGCGCGGCTTCGGCCTTCCGGCGAGCGGGTTTCTGCGCTCTTTCCTGGAGTTCTACAACCTCCAGCCGCATCACCTGACGCCCAATGCGGTGATGCTGCTATCGGCCTTCGTCTCCCTCTGCGAAGGCTTCTTCGGGCTGCTCCCCACGCTGGAGCTCTGGGGAGAGTTCTTCCAGAGCAAGCTCGGCACAGTCGTCGCCGGCATGCCCGCCCCCTGCGGAGCCTTCATTGCCATGAGGAGGGCGAGCGAGAACAACCCGTTCCCGCCCATCCCCCTGATCCAGTCGGTGAAGGTCTGGCAAAGATCTTATTTCTATGTGAAGAACGTCGCCGAGCAAGGAGACTACATCAACCAGCCGACTTACGTAGCCGACCCGCCGGCTGGGAGGCAGCCCTCGTGGAGCTTCCGGTCCCGGTCATTGTCTCCGGCCGGGAACGCCGCCATCTCCCGGCTTTGGGTGTTGATTCAGTCGGAAGGCTTGCGCGGGGCTGACTTGGTGGCCGCCTTCGTGGAGCGCCGGATCCTTCCTCTCCAAAGCCGGTCCCATATGATGTGTCAGATGAGCGGCCGCTGCGACCCAAGCCGGCTGAGCACATGGGAAATGCCCCATGCGGAGGTGGCACTCATGGTTAACTACATCGCCAACTGCAAGCTCGCCGGGGACTGGCAATACGGCAAGGTGCCGTATTCCCGCGCCAATCCTCCGCCCATGGTAAGCTTCTCTCTCTATCTTCTTTTTGTCGTCGGCCGGCTTCATGACGGCCGGCTTCTGACCAGTCGGTTCTTTTGAGCAGAACCCTCTTCTTGCGCCGCCGGCCGGGGTGGCGGGGATCGAACGCCAGTATGCCCCCGACCGCACGGTGGACGATGTTGACGACCCGGACTTGGGGGCGGCCGCCATGGAAGACGCCGTGGTGGGGGACAGCGCCGAGCCCGGAGGCTCAAGGTTCACCGCGAGCTTCGAGGACTGGCCGGACGATTTCGAAGCCGAAGTCGCTCCGCGTCGCCAGCCGGCGGCCGACCATCAGGGCGCGGGCTTGTCTACCGCGCCGACTGCCGGCGGCGGCGCACAGAAGCGCTGGGCCGCTTCAGGCCTCTTCGGCAGTCGGCCGAAGAAGTCCAAAGCCTCCGCCGCGGTGACCAAGCGAGACGAGGCGGCTGCGAAAGCGGCCCGCTTCCGCAAGGCGGTGAAGCAGCCTACGGCGGTCTCAGCGTAAGTCTTCGATTGCCTTGCGGCATGCTTGCCATCATTCTCTTTCTCTTCGAATATTCTTCTTAGCTTTTTCTTGCTTGCTGGACAGGGCGTCGCTTTCCCTTGAGTGGGGTCCGGGCGGCTCCGTCATGGGGCCGGCTGGAGGGTCTTCGAGCTCCCGCCGCGTGGACCCCCGCGCCGATCTCAGGGAGGCCACAGAGCGGAACGCCTGCGAAGCGCGGGAGGAGCGCGAGGCGGCGGAGAAGGCGGCCGCCCAGGCGGCGAGGGAGCAAGCCGACGCGGCGGCCAAGGCCCAGACGGAGGCGGCTACTACGGAGACGGAGGCGGAAAGCTCGCGCAACCAGCCTCCGCTGCTCGCCATTCCTCTCCGAGCTGTAGCCCCCAACACCCCACTGCCCTTGGCGGAGGAGATCGTCCAAGCCCCGCCGCTGTTGGAGAGAGGGGAGGACCCCGTGGCCTTTGCGGGGAGAGCGCCGCCAGCAGTGCCAATCGGAGCGGGCCAAGGCGGCCAATCGTCAGCGGCGCCAGAGGGGCCGCCGGAGGTGAGTCGGAGAACAGAGCCGGCCTCGAGGTGCAGCCGGTGGCGAGCCGGCGCGCAGGGGGAGGCGCCGCTCCGCCGGAGTTGCGCCGAGTTGCGGGCGCAGGCCAGCCGACGGAAGATCTGGAGGCGGCCAGCACCGCCATGTCCGAGTGGACTCCCAGTGGGGGGACTGGCGAGCTGGATGCGGCGGCTCAAGGGGTCCGGAGCCGGCTGCAAGCTCAGGCCGCCCTGCTGCAACAGTTCAACCAAGAGTTCTTGTCAACGCGAGGCACTATCCGGGTGAGTCCTTCGTTCTTGACTGCTTTGCTTCCTTAACTTCTTCCGTGGGGGCGCGTCAGCGCACCCACTGGGTGTAGTCCCCGAGATTCGGGCCGACTGCTGCGCAGTCGGGTCGGATCTTTCTCAACGGCCACCTTACTTTGCTTTTTTCTGAACTTTCAGGAATACCACAACCTTCGTGCTGCCGCCTTCGACTCCCAGGCTCGGGAGTTGAGCCGGCGGACCAATGACCTGGCCGACAGCCGAAGTAAGTACTCGATTTTGTCTGTCTCCTGTGGGGGCGCGTCAGCGCACCCACTAGGTGTAGTCCCCGAGATTCGGGGCGACTGCTACGCAGTCGGGTCGGATCTTTCTTGAGGACTCTTTTCTCATTGGTTTTTCTTTTTCTTCAGGGGCCAACGCCGACTTGAGGAAGGAGCTCGGCGAGGCGAAGGCCGCCCTTCATACCAAGGAGGCCGAGTTGGCCGCCTTGGTCCAGGAACGGGATCGCCTAGCCAAGAAGCTGGCCGACCAAGAGGAGAGCCACAAAATGGCCCTGCAGGCGGCGCAGGAAAGCGAAGCCGCCTTGAAGGCGGAGTATGAGACCGAGGCGGCGAGCTGGTCTGCGACCCGGCGAGCCCTGGACGAAGGCTTCGGCCGGATCAAGAATTTGATCGATGGTAAGCCACCTTTCTCGGTCCTCCCCTGCCTCTTGCCGCCTGGGTTTTGGCTTATCTTGAGCTGTTGTTTGTTGTTTTTTGGTGCAGATTACTTCCTCGGCTACTCCGCCTTCGCCGCCCAAAGCATTGAGGCCCATCGCGAGGCACGCCGTCAAGCGGGGGCCGACATTGCGCCAGATGCAAACCGGACACTTGAGGAGCAGCTCCTGGCTGTCCAGGCACGGTTGCAGCCGGCTCATCGGATGCTTCGCCGGCTCCAACGTGCCGGGGCGCAAGTGTTGGCCGCCCTCTGGCCCGGCGAGACGATCCCCCGCACCCCAAGCCGAACTGCCGACTGGCTGGAAGTCGCAGTTGGTCGCTTCGAGGCTTGGAAGGCGTCGGCGGCCCGCCTCGGAGCCGGGCGGGCGTTGGAATTCGTTCGGGCTTGGTACCTAGGGCTGAGCCTGGACCAGCTGCGCACTTGGCGGATGGAGGCCGACGCGGAGCTGGAGGAGGTGAGGCCGGCTATCGCCCAGCGAGCTTCGACGATCGCCGAGTGCACCGACATCAGCGTTTTCGCACCCGAAATCGATGATGACGGTGTTGCTCAGCCGGAGGAGTGGTTCGGGCTGAACCCGGCGGTGGGCAAGGACTCGGCGGAGGAGATTGCCTCCAGCGACGAGGGCGAAGAAGACGAAGAGGAGGACGGCGAAGACGTCGAGCCGGCTGGTGGAACAACCAGCCAACCTTAGGCCGACCGTGCCTCCAGCAACGAGGCGCGTGGAAGCGCGCCCTTTGTGGGAGGCGGCGACCAAGCCGAAGTTCATCAGCCGGCCGCTCCTTCAGCTGGCACGACCGTCTCCGCCAACCAGTCTGGCTCGTCGGCCGCTCCGCCAGCTTGACCTGCCGTCTTTATCTTTCCTGCTTTGTTGTCTTTGAACGATCTTTGTTAAGTTTTCGCAGTTCCACCCACTGGGGGTGTATCCAAACTATGTTGAATGCTGGCCTCTTGGAGGTCTTTTTATGTAAATATTATCATGTGCATGTTTGGTTTCCATTCGCGTATGCTTTTTTATCCTTAGGCTTTTTCCTTTGTCGCCTTCCCTCTTTGGGGAGGCAAGTACTTGAGCTTTCTTGGATTAAAGTGAAGTGAATGGAAACCGGCCGGCCGGCTACTCTGGTAGCCAGTCGGCGGTGTGAGAAAAACCGGCTTTTGTTATATTAGTCCGTTAGTCACTAGCTGTTTTTCGTGTGGGCGCCCGTTCCTGCCTTTAACTCTTGCCAGCCGGACAGCCGGTTCTTCGAACTGCGACTTTTGGCAAGAGAAGGCTTGAGAGCCGACACACTACTTGTCTGACTGCAGGTAGGACTTCTAACATAACTCCAGTCGGCCAGTCCCCGAGCCGACTAGTCGAACTCGGTGCCGGACGGAATAAGTAAATGATACGACAAGGTCATAAGCATGATACTTTTCATTCATAAATAAGGGATGGCAGTCCACGATCCCTCCTCGGGGGGGCCTATTGTCTTGTACTTAATACAAAAGTTAGCGTGATACATACTGCCTTTCAACTGTAAAATCTTCGAAGGAGGTTGGCGTTCCATGGTCGTTCCGACTCCTTGCCGGAGTCATCTCTCTTGCGTGCCTTCGGCTTCTGTGCATCGATCAGGTAGTAGGAGTCGTTGCCTAGAGCTCTGCTGATGACGAAGGGGCCCTCCCAAGGGGCTGAGAGTTTGTGCTGGCCGGCTGTTCGCTGGATCAGCCGGAGCACAAGATCGCCCTCTTGAAAAGATCTTGGCCTGACCTTCCGGCTGTGGTAGCGGCGCAAACCCTGCTGGTAGATGGCAGACCGGCTGAGGGCTAACATCAGGCTTTCTTCCAGCAGGTCGACGCCGTCTTCTCGTGCTTCCTTGGCCTCCGCTTCCGTGTACATGGTTACTCAAGGCGAGTCGAATTCGATGTCAGTTGGGATGACCGCCTCGTCACCATACACAAGGAAGAAAGTGGTGAAGCCGGTTGACTTGTTTGGTGTAGTGCGCAGACTCCAGAGGACAGCCGGCAACTCATCGAGCCAACAGCCGGCTGAGCGCTCCAGAGGTACGACAAGTCGGGGCTTGATACCGGAGAGGATGAGGCCGTTAGCTCGCTCGACCTGGCCGTTTGACTGCGGGTGGGCGACGGATGCTAAGTCCAGCCGGATACCTTGGGCTGCGCAGAACCGTGCCAAGGCTCCTTTGGCAAAATTCGTGCCATTGTCGGTGATGATGCTGTGTGGCACGCCGTACCGTGCTGTTATGTCTGCTATGAATGTCACAGCAGTCGGCCCATTCAGCTCCTTGATCGGCTTTACCTCAATCCACTTGGTGAATTTGTCCATGGCGATGAGCAAATGCGTCATGCCGCCGCGCGCCGTCTTGAGTGGGCCCACCATGTCCAGTCCACAAACGGCAAAGGGCCAAGTGAGGGGAATGGTCTTGAGTGCCGAGGCCGGCATGTGTTGCTTGGAGCTGAAGAATTGGCACCCCTTGCAATTTTTAACTAATTCTTTGGCATCATCCAAAGCAATCGGCCAGAAGAAACCATGGCGGAAGGCTTTGGCGACAAGTGATCTTGAGGCCGCATGGTGGCCGCATTCTCCTTGGTGAATGTCTCTGAGGATTGCAATGCCTTTCTCCTGCTCGACGCACCGTTGGAGGACTCCAGTGACACTGCGCTTGACGAGCTTTCTGTTGACGATTGTGTATGCTCCGGCTCGACGTTGGACTTGTCTTGCTTCTGTTTCGTTAGCTGGCAGGTCTTGGTTTACTAGGAAGTTGAGGATGGACTGAGCCCATGATGGAGCCGCGACTTCTTCTACTGCCAATGTGGCTACTGCCACCAGGTTGGGCGGGCTGGGCGGTGAGGTGCTGGAGTCGGCCGCCGGCTGTTGCGTTGGTGCGGTCCCCGGGCCAGCTACCGCAGTCCCCGAGCCAGGTGCGGCAGTTCCCGAGCCGGCTGCCGAAGTCCCCGAGCCGGCTGCCGGGGTTGCCGGGCCGGTTACGGGAGTCTTGGGGTCGCCTACTTGGTTCTTCGAGCCGGACCCGGCCGCATCGGGGTCAGGCGGCACGAAGATGGAATCGGACTCTGGAGACGGCTTGATAGACGGCTTGAGGAGGCGTTGGAGAGCGACGCCGGTTGGAATTGCTTTCCGAGTGGAGCCTATTCGAGCCAGGGCATCGGCTGGCTCGTTGTCGGCTCGCGGTACGTGGAGGAACTCGCATCCTTCAAAGTATCCGCTGAGTTGTTGGACCAGGAAGCGGTAACTCGCCATATTCGCGTCCTTGGCGTCCCAGTTGCCAGATGATTGCTGGACTACCAGGTCCGAGTCGCCATAACATAGGATCCGGCGAATGCCAAGTTCTTTGGCAAGCCGGAGCCCGTGTATGAGCGCCTCGTACTCGGCCACATTGTTGGAGGCGGCAAAGTGGATCTGTAGCTTGTATCTGAGCTTGTCGCCTTTCGGAGAGGTAAGGATGACGCCGGCTCCCAAGCCAGTGCGCATCTTGGACCCGTCGAAGTGCATGCGCCAATGGGTGGAGTCGGGAGCCGGCGGCAGGTACTGGGTCTCGGCCCAGTCGACGAGGAAGTCGGCCAGTGCTTGGGACTTGATGGCAGTGCGGGGCTGGTAGAAGATCGTGTACAGGGCCAGCTCGATGGCCCATTTCGCCACCCAGCCGGATGCGTCCCGGCTGCCTATGATCTCGGCTAGCGGGGCAGTGCATACGACCGTGACGGGATG
The DNA here is from genome assembly GCF_003073215.2 of Triticum urartu. Taxonomy (NCBI): domain Eukaryota; kingdom Viridiplantae; phylum Streptophyta; class Magnoliopsida; order Poales; family Poaceae; genus Triticum; species Triticum urartu. The sequence continues at coordinate 678,266,269 of NC_053023.1, read as the reverse complement.
CTCTTGAAAGTAGGGCTTCAGCTTCTTGGCGGTGAAGTACACGCCGTAACACATCTTTTGGTAGTGCGGGTAGTTCTGCTTTGAGGCGGACAGCACCTCGCTCAAATAATACACCGGCCTCTGGACCGGCTGGGCTCAGCCTTCTTCTGGGCGCTGGACTACGATGATGGTGCTGACCACCCGGCTGGTTGCGGCGATGTAGAGGAGCATGGGCTCTTTCTCAGTCGGCGCCGCGAGGACAGGCGGCGTGGCCAGCATCTTCTTCAGCTCGTGAAAAGCTTGGTCGGCCTGGTCGTTCCACTCGAAGTGAGTGCTCTTCTTCATGAGGCGGTAGAGGGGGAGAGCTTTCTCTCCGAGCCGGCTGATGAAGCGGTTCAAGGAGGCTAAGAACCCGGTGAACTTCTGAATGTCTTGAAGCTTGGTGGGGATCGCCATTCTCTCGATGGCCTTGATCTTCACCGGGTTGCATTCGATGCCGCGTTCAGAGACCAGGAAGCCTAGGAGCTGGCCGGCTGGCACTCCGAACACGCATTTCTCGGGGTTGAGCTTGATTTGGAATCGGCGTAAGTTCTCAAACATTTCCTTGAGGTCTCCCAGCAAGGTGCCGCGCTTCTCCGTCTTCACCACGATGTCGTCCACGTAAACGTGAGCGTTTCTGCCGAGTTGCTTGAGGAGGCACTTCTGCATGCAACGCTGAAAAGTGGCACCGGCATTTCTCAAGCCGAATGTCATGGTCAGGTAGCAGAAGGCTCCAAATGGCGTGATGAAGGCGGTCTTCAGGCGGTCGTCCGGGTCTAGCTTTATCTGATGATATCTGGAGTAAGTATCCAAGAAACTCAACAGCTCGCATCCGGCTGTGGTGTCTATCACTTGGTCAATCCTTGGCAGGGCAAAAGGATCTTTGGGGCAGGCCTTGTTGAGGCTCGTGTAGTCTATACACATGCGCCACTTGTTGTTCTTCTTTAGCACAAGGACCGGGTGGGGGAGCCACTCTGGAAAGAAAACTTCCATGATGAAGCCGGCCGCCAAGAGCCGGGCTATCTCCTCCCCTACAATCCTGCGTTTCTCCTCTGACAGTCGGCGAAGGGGTTGTCTGACTGGCTTTGCGTCTTCTCGAACGTGTAGTTTGTGCTCGGCGAATTTCCTCGGAACACCCGGCATGTCCTTGGGGGACCATGCAAAGATGTCCCGATTCTCACGGAGGAAATCGGTGAGCTCGCCTTCCTATTTGCTGTTCAGGTTTGCCCCGATGACAGAAAACCTCTCTGGATGCTCGGGGTCAAGAGGTATCTTCTTCGTCTCCTTGGCCAGCTGGAAAGATCCTTGAGCGTCATGCTCCTTGGGGTCGGGGGACACGGCCGACTGTTTGCCGGCTATGGCCACGACTCGGTCCAACATCTTCTTCTCTTCGGCAATCACAAGGGACTCGGCCAGCCGGCTGCTGGCTGCTGCGCACTCAGAGGACTTCTTGTAATCGCCGGCTACGGTGATGACGCCTTTGGTGCTTGGTATCTTCATCTTGAGGTATGCATAGTGGGGAACTGCCATGAATTTGGCCAAGGCAGGTCGGCCAAGCAATGCATGGTAAGGGCTCTCCAGGTCCACCACTTCAAACCAGATCGCTTCCCGGCGGAAATGCTCCTGGTCCCCAAAAAGCACATCAATCTTGATCTTGCCAATGGGGGCGCAGGACAGGCCGGGTATGATGCCATGGAACACAGTCCGAGTAGGCACGAGCTGCTTCGTCTTGACATTTAGCTTTTCCAGGGTGTCACGGTACAGGATGTTGATGCTGCTCCCGCCGTCTATCAACACACGGGAGAAGCGGGCGGCGCGTCTGTCTGTTGCAAGGGTGGCTTCCAGGACCAAAGCATAAGAGCCGGGAGACGGCATTACTTCCGGATGGTCGGCCCGGCTCCAACTGATGGGCTTTTCTGACCAATGCATGTGTCCGGCGGGGTTGGCAGCGACCACGCTAACTTCCTGGTGCTCTTGGCGTTTGCTGCGCCGGTCTTCGGGCTGGCTTGTAAAGATGATGTAGGTTGCTTGTTCGTCAGGGAACTCGTCATACACGGCTCCGACTGCGGGCCGAGCGGCCAAAGGCGGCGGAGGAGGAGGCGGCGGGCCGGTAGGCGGAGGCGGCGCGAGCCCTTCGCCTTTAGATATTCGGGTGAGCCAATGGCACTTCCGGGTCGTGTGGTTGGACGGCTTCGCACCGCTGTGGAATTTGCAAGGGGCGTCGAGAGTTTGCTCATAGGAGAAAGCGGGCTGCCAAGCCGGCCTGCCGCCCTTGGGCTTCTTGGGCGCCGGTCGCTCTTTAGGCGGCGCGTCTTCGACTGTGGCCACCTGCCGACTGGCGGGAGGCGGCGCGGGGCCCTTACGCTTGTGGTCATTCGAGTGGGGGAGTCAGCCGGAATCCCCAGCCGGCGTCTTGGGCGCCGGGTTGAGTACCTATCCGAACGCGTCTACCCGAAGCTCGGTCTTCATCGAAGAGTCGGCGGTGGCGTACTTGTCCGCTATGTCCAGAAGCTCGTTGAGGGTAGCCGGCTCGTCGCAGAGGAGCTTGTGCTTGAGGAGGGTGCCTTCTCGGCATCCGGCTATGAAGTATTCTATGGCTTGCACCTCGTGCACCCCTTCGCTGGAGTTGCGGAGCTCGGCCCAACGCGTGAGGTAATCGCGAGTGGACTCGGCGGGGCCTTGTACGCACAAGGAGAGCTGTCTGGGCTTGGGAGCCCGCTTGTAGGTGCTGGTGAAGTTGCGGATGAAGGCTTCTGTGAAATCTAGCCAGCTGTTGATGCTGCGCGGCTTGAGGCTGTTGAGCCAGGTCCGCGCCGTGCCTTGTAGCATGAGGGGCACGTACTTCACGGCAACGCGCCGGTTGCCGTTGGCTATGCTAACCGCCATGGAGTAGTCGATCAACCAATCTTCCGGCTTCACGGAGCTATTGTATTTGGGCGTGTCTCTTGGGAGCGAGAACCCTTTGGGAAAGGGCTCGTCACAGATGCGGGGGCGAAACAAGGCGGGCCGACATCGTCTTCTTCTTCCAACGCCAGGGATCGCGCCAGGCGGTCGATCCGATGGCGGGCGTCGTTCTCGCCGATTCCTTCGCGGCGGCCTAGCCAGCCGCTGAGAGTCGGGTGCGCCACTGGCGGCGAGGCGGGATATCTCTCTCCACGGGGCGGAGGCGGAGGCGGGTCGCCCCGCCATTCCATGGCTCGGGGATGACCGTCCACGTCTCGCTCGATGGAGATCCGGGTCCGGCTGCGGCTGGCAGCCGGCTCTTTCTCGCGTCGCGCGCGGGTATTGCTCGTAGTCGGCGTCCGGGACGTCGCGCCGTGTTCCCGGCGCGGGGGAGGGCTTTCCGCGCGGGCGTCGGCTTCGTGTCGCTGCGCGGCTGCGTCAATCAATTGCTGGATGCGCCGGGTCATGTGGGGGAGGTCTTCGGCCTCCAAGCCGTCCAACTCGTCTACAGCCGCCTGGGCGGCACGCAAGTTCTCGAGCGGAGTGGCATAGACCGGGCGGTCGACTCCCAGCGTGTCGGCGATGACGGTGCCGCGTTGCTTGACAAGGCCGGCCCGGCTTGGCCCGCCCGGGGCCGGCGTGCCGAAGGCGGCGCGGTCAGCTTCGCGCTGGTAGGCCTCAGTGAGGCGTCTTACGGAGGCCAGCCTCCGGCCCTCTGCGAGGAGGGCGAGGCGGCGTGCCTCCAGTGCTTCGTCGTCGGCATTAGCCGGGAGGGGAGTGGACAAGTCGTGGGCCGCCGTGTGCGAAGCGTCGCAGGCGCTCTCGTCGGCCGGGCCGCCATGGCCGACAACCATTACTTCGGTGGTGACAGCATCGCATCCGTCGGCTCGAGGAAGCGGGTCGTTGTAGATCGCGACGTTGGTGGGGAAGGTGTCGTAGGAGGCCGTGTCGGAGTCGACGGGCATCGGGTCGGTGGAGACATGGAGCTGGCCGAGAAGATTGGCGAGGTGGTCGGTGCCCGCATCGGAGGCGAGCTCGTCGGAGATGAGAGTTTCGTCGAGGAGATCGGCGAGGCCGCTTGCCGCGCAGATGCTGGTGACGCCTTGCAGCGCGTCGTGGCAAGCGCCATCGGGCGTGCCGGGCTGGCTACGCTCGCGGGGGAGGAATAAGGTTCCCATCCAGAACAGGTCTCCGGACGACGGTGCACCTGGCCCCACGGTGGGCGCCAAATGTCGGGTGGTAGGTGCGACATATGCCAACGGGTGGCTTATCATTGCGGGAGCCAGTAAGACATCGCCGGTGCCTGGAAACGGGATAAGGCGAAGACATGCACGCCGGCGGATCTTACCCAGCTTCGGGGCTCTCCGTGGAGATAACACCCCTACTGCTGCTCTGCGGGGTCTCCGCATACTCACTAGATGAATCGAGTGGCAATACAACGCTCCTTGAGCTGTTTAGTGGGAGGAGGAAGAAGGGCACGGCTAGCCTGCTTCTTTCCCTTGTGTGGTGTCTAGGACTAGCAGGGGGTCGAACCCTTTGCATGGGTGCTCCGGGGGGTTTATATAGGCCTACCCCCCGGGGGTACAATGGTAATCCGACTGGGCGCGGGGCCCAGCCGTCTGTGACGGCGCTCGCCGGCTTCTGTGCCGGCTGCTGGGGCCCGCCGACTGGTGGGTCCCGCCGGCTGCCGGCCCCTTGGTCGACAGGCAGGCCCCACTGTCCAGGGCCTGGTCGGCGGCTGGTTACTGTGGCTCCACCTTGTTGACGTGAGCTTCATCGTGGTAAGCGCGGCTACAGTACCGCCGCCTGCCAGGCGATCGCTGTAGCCTTACCGCGTCTCGTCTCCTTAATGGGGCGTCTTCTTCGAGGGAGGCGGCAAGCCGACTGCGGGGAGTCGGTTCTTTCTTGGGCCGACTGGTTGGAGGCGTGGCCGCCTTCGGGCGTCTCTCTGCTCAAAGGGGCCCACCGCCTGTGGGCCGCGCTGGCGGCCCGTCGTGGGTGATGCCAGGGTCAACATGGCAACAGTGCCGCGCCGGACGGGTCGTGCCTACCCCGTACGGCGCACTGTGCCAGGCGTGCTCTGGGATTCGGGGGCGGCAGGCTTTACTGTAGCCACGCCCCGTCGCACCGCCGTTAGGTGGGTGCAAACTTTGGTGGGTACGGTCTTGACAGCTTTATGGGGAGCCGGCTTCTTGGAGTCGGCCTTCTCATGGCCGGCTTCTTGGAGTCGGCCTTCTCATGAGGGCTAAAGTTGGACCGCCTTCCGAAAGCCGGCCTGGATGGCAGCCAACAAGGGGAAGGCGGCCCCATGTCTTGGATTCTTGAGAGCCGGGCGGGCTCGCAACTTTTTCAGAAGGGCCAGGGGAAGCCGGCTAGGCTACCCATGGCTATTTACTCCGACAGTTTGTCTCTGTATCTTCCGCTGACAAGGACACAGCGAAGACATTTGACAGTTTCAATAGAATGCATATGATTTGGATAGATAGACTTGAGACAGGAGCATAGAAAGGTTAGGGTCCGATCACATTCACTTAGTTCAAAAGATTCAACGTGAAGACATAGCTATAAGTGAATGTTGTAGAGGACAGAAACTAAATCAGTACATTGAAGATAAAATGAGGCCATGTTAACATTGAAGACAAACAAAATGCGAAGACTTTGCAAATGTAACGCCATGAGAAAAACACTTCTAAGGGAAGAATTTGGTGGTGGCATTACCCACCGTATAGGAAGTATTAGACCCAGACACGGCGCACAATTATCGTGGTGCTCCGAAGTCAATTTCCACGTTAATGTATTCACACTTAGAATGTAAGTCTTCATTGATTGAAGACATACTTTACTTCATGTGTTGCACATCTAAGTCATCAACATGCATAAGTGTTAGGATGTGTGCCTAATCACAGGACATTTGAGGATTCCAAGATATTGAGCTCACACCGTAACTTGCAAAACCTTTTCTCATCCAAGGGCTTTGTGAAGATATCTGCCAGTTTCTCTTCAGTGTTGACGTGTATGATATCAATATCTTCCTTCATGACATGATCTCTGAGAAAGTGATGACGAATTTCAATGTGCTTTGTCTTCGAGTGCTGAACTGGGTTGTTAGCAATCTTGATGGCGCTTTCGTTGTCGCAGTAGAGTGGCACTTGCTTCAGATGAATGCCATAGTCTTTGAGTGTTTGCTTCATCCATAGAAGCTCAGCACAGCAAGATCCAGCTGTAATGTATTCAGATTCAACAGTGGATAGAGATACACAGTTCTGCTTCTTTGAAGACCAACATACAAGCGATGGTCTCAGAAAGTGACATGTGCCTGATGTGGACTTGCGATCCACCTTGTCACCAGCATAATCAGCATCCGAGAATCCAACTAGATTAAACTCTGAGCCCTTTGGATACCATAATCCTAGTGTTGGGGTGTGAGCCAAATATTGAAGAATTCGCTTCACAGCTAAGTGATGCGTTTCCTTTGGTGCCGCTTGGAATCGGGCACACATGCAAACACTAAGCATGATATCTAGCCTAGATGCACATAAATAAATCAAAGAACCAATCATGGAGCGGTATACCTTTTGATCGAACTCTTTACCATTGTCGTTGGGACCCAGATGGTGTTTAGCTGGCATTGGCGTCGTGTAACCTTTGCAGTCTTGCGTTCCAAACTTCTTCAGGAAATCTTTGAGGTATTTCTCTTGAGATATGAAGATGCCGTTGCGTTGCTGTCGTATTTGAAGACCAAGGAAGAACTTCAACCCACCCATCATGGACATATGATATTGCTCTTGCATCATGTATCCAAACTCATCACTGTATTTCTGATTAGTTAGCCGAAGATAATGTCATCCACATATATTTGGCACACAAACAGTTCACCATCATATGTCTTCGTGAAGAGCGTGGGATCCAGGGAACCATGTTTGAAGCCTTTGCTCTTCAGGAAGTCCTTGAGTGTGTCATACCAAGCACGAGGGGCTTGTTTGAGGCCATATAGTTCCTTGTTGAGCTTATAAACCATGTCAAGATGTTTTGGATCTTCAAAGCCAGGCGGTTGTGCAACATACACTTCTTCTTCAATCCTGCCATTGAGAAAGGCACTCTTCACACCCATTTGATACAAAAGAATGTTATGATGATTTTCATAGGCCAGAAGTATGCGTATAGCTTCAAGCCTAGCCACAGGAGCAAATGTTTCATTGAAGTCAATTCCTTCAACTTGAGTGTATCCTTGAGCAATGAGACGAGCCTTGTTTCTGACAACTTGACCATGCTCATCTTGCTTGTTGTGATATATCCATTTAGTTCCTATGATGTTGTGCTTATGAGGATCAGGACGCTTGACCAGTTCCCATACATTATTCAGCTCAAATTGTTGAAGCTCTTCTTGCATAGCTTGAATCCATTCAGGTTCCTTGAAGGCTTCATCAACTTTCTTGGATTCAGATATTGAGACGAATGTGAAGTGCCCACAGAAATTTTCTAGTTGTGTTTCCCTTGAATGAGTGAGTGGACCAGGTGCATTGATGTTGCCAATTATTCTCTTAATCTGTACTTCATTTGCAACCCAAGGATGAACAGGACGAAGATTTTGCTCTTGCTGATCATTGTCATCGTTAGAAGGATTGTCTTCAGGCTGAGCATTGTCTTCAGGTTGATCAGGTGCATAGATGATGAGTTCCTCTTCGGGATGTGCTTCAGATGGTATGATTTCTCCAGTTCCCATAAGCTTGATGGATTCACTGGATGGAACTTCATCTAGCACATTTGGTAGGTGCTCTCTTTGCGAGCCGTTAGTCTCATCGAACCACACATCCACAGTTTAAACCACTTTATAGTGAAAGAGGTTGAAGACTCTGTAGGAGTGCGAATCCTTTCCGTATCCAAGCATAAAACCTTCATGTGCTTTCGGTGCAAAATTTGAAGTGTGATGTGGATCCTTGATCCAGCACCTGGCACCAAATACTCTGAAGTAACTGACATTTGGCTTCTTACCAGTGAGAAGCTCATAGGATGTTTTTTTCAGAAGCTTGTGAAGATAAACACGGTTGATGATTTGACATGCAGTATCAATGTCTTCAGGCTAGAACTTTCTTGGAGTCTTGTATTCATCGAGCATCGTCTGGGCCATCTCAATGAGTGTTCTGTTCTTGCGTTCCACGATGCCATTCTACTGCGGCGTGTACGGAGCTGAGAACTCATGAGTGATGCCCAAAGTATCAAGATAAGTGTTGAGGCCGATGTTCTTGAATTCAGTGCCATTGTCACTTCTGATGTGCTTGATCTTGGAGCCATAGTTGTTCATGGCTCGATTGGCGAAACGTCTGAAGACATCCTGCACTTCAGTCTTGTAGAGAATTATATGCACCCATGTATATCTTGAATAATCATCAACAATGACGAAGCCATAGAGACAAGCAGTAGTAGTAAGAGTTGAGTAGTGAGTGGGACCGAAGAGGTCCATGTGTAGCAGTTCGAAGGGTTGAGTCGTTGTCATGATTGTCTTCGAGGGATGCTTGGCCCTCGTCATCTTTCCATCTTCGCAGGCACCGCATAAGTGATCCTTCTTGAACTTGACGCCCTCGATGCCTATGATATGCTTCTTCTTTGCAAGAGTGTGCAAGTTCCTCATGTCAGCATGCCCTAGCCTCCGATGCTAGAGCCAGCATTCTGAAGCTTTTGCAAGAAGACATACGGCAAGCTGTGGTCCTGCTGAGAAATCTACCATGTACAAATCATCTTTTCGTTACCCTTCAAAGACTAGAGACTTGTCAGATTCCATTAGAACAAGGCAACGATATTTTCCAAACATCATAATCATATTCAAATCGCAAAGCATTGAGACAGACATTAAGTTGAAACCAAGGGATCCGACAAGCATCACTTTATCCATGTGTTGATCCCTTGAGATTGCAACTCTACCTAGACCCAATACCTTGCTTTTACCAGTATCAACAAATGTGATGTGACTCTTGTCAGATGGACGTAAGGTTGATTCCATGAGAAGACTTCGCTTGCCAGTCATGTGATTAGTACATCCACTGTCAATAATCCATTCTGAAGCAGCTGGTGTCATACCCTACAGTGCAGTTAGGGGGATAGGCTTCACGAAGAGAATTGTGAAGCATAAACATTTAACGAGCAAGTGGATTATGAAATCTTAGACCGAGGTTAGGACTGATAGGGCAAGTAGCAAGCGACTCAGGAACAAAATACATAATATGACCATTTGGGCATTTGATCTTGCGCCCTACAAGATATTTAAGGTCCCCAGCAATAGCTTCAGACACATTTGATTTTTAGCTAGAGACCCTTCCCTGCAAAAGAGAGTTAAGCTTTCTTAGCCACCCACATCTTCATGGGTGGCTTCGAAGCAATGAGTCTAAGTGCAGCATCTAAGAACTTTGGCTTTGGAGCCCTAGCAAATAGTCTTGCAAGTGGACAATAGTACTCATAAGAATAAGAAGAGTAGTTCTTGGTCTTATGAACATGGCGGTTTGATGAAACACGCTCATATTCATAGGCCGGAGTATGGTTTCCCTACAAAACATTTGCGTTAGTGCGACTCAGGTGAGTCCTCTGTCTGTATGAAGCCTTTGGACCATATGAAGCTCGTGGTCTGGGGTTTGTCTTTTTCACTTGTGGTGTCATGACGACATACACAGGAAGATTTTCCAGACACTTTTTTGGCACCCAGACTTTCTTCATAGGTGGCCCATACCTACAGTTAGTACCAATATACCTGGCAAACACTTCACCATTCCGATTCTTAAACAGTTTATAGTTTGCATCAAAGGATTCATCAATAACAATAGGATTAGCACAAGTGAAGCCAGATAGGGTGGATGGATCCACTAAGGGTTCTGTCGGGGGTTGGGTGTGACATGTGCCAAAGGATGGCTTATCATGGTGGGGGCGAGTAGAATGTCGCCGGTGCCTAGAAACGGGATGAGGCGTAGACATGCACGCCGGCGAATCTTACCCAGCTTCAGGGCTCTCCGGGGAGATAATACCCCTACTGCTGCTCTACGGGGTCTCCGCATGATCACTATGGCAAAGTGTTTACAAGATTGCTCCTTGAGCTGTTTCCTGGAGGTAGGAGAGGGCAAGACTAGCTCTCTCCCTCCTATATGATCTGGTCTGTAGCTAATGGATCCCCCCCCTTTGCATGGGTGCCCTGGGGGGTTTATATAGGCCTACCCCCAGGGGTATAATGGTAATCCGGCTGGGCGCGGGCCCAGCCGTCAGTGCCTCCGGCCTCCATCTTCTCTGCCGACTGCTGGGGCCCGCCGACTGGCGGGCCCCGTCGACTGGCCAGGTACAGAGCCGACAGGCCGCGTCCGCCGTGGGCGGGTCTTGCTGGCTGCTGATTACTGTAGCCGTGCTTCTGATGACGTGGGCTTAGTCATGGAGTCGTGGCAACAGCCCCGCCGCCTGGCGGGCGATCACTATTGCCACTCTCCGTCACATCTGATTAACGGCGCGTGGGCCCCGGGGGAGGGTCTGGCCGACTCTCGGGGGCCGACTGGTGGCGCACTTGTCGTCTCCTGGGGTCCCACTGGCTGGTGGGACCCGCCGCCCCAGGGTCGTACAGACAAGCCGTCGTGGGCGCAGGATTCGGTCCTTCGGCGCTAATGTCAGGGCCGGCACGGCAACAGTGCCACGCCGCATGGATATCTCCCCGGGTACGGCGTGCTGTGGCCATGCCTGCCCCTGGTAAGGGGCGGGAGCGGGCTTTACTGTAGCCACTCCCCGGTCCTGTCCCTCCCGATGAGGATATGGGGTTTGTTGGAGTCGCGTTCCGACTCCCCAAGGTCGGCTTCTTGGGAAGTCGGCAGTCAGGAGTCGGCTTATCCTGAAGTCGTTCCTGGGACTCGGCCGCGAGTGGCTAGTCGGTTGCCTTGCCGCCGACTTCTCTAAAGGCGGCTCCGTGTCCTAAGATCTTGAGGGGCGCAGCCTTCCCCGATGTCTTGGAAGGTTCTGGGGCTCGGGTTAGCCTACCCGTGGCCCATTACTCTGACAGCAGTCCCCGAAGCTGATGAGGCGCCGCGGACGATCGGTCGAGAAGCCTCAGCAGTTTCTCTTTCTGGGTGCTCGACACATGGTTCTTGCATGATTTCCGCCGGGCCGACTAGAAGGAATCGGACCCACCCAACTCTGACTTGCACAGTATTTCGAACGTCATGGCGGGATCCAAGTAGCGTGTCGGCTAAGCTTCCAGGCCGCCGCCCGTTCCGGGCCCGTTACATGGCAACGCGCGGCCAGGCCAGTCTGCCAGCCTACGTGCGTGACGGGACAGGCCCGTAGGAGGGGCCCGCCATTACCGCGCGTCGGCGCTTGAGCGGATCCGCTGTGGCCCATGCGGACGGTTGGGACTCTTGTGAAGTTACTGCGCGCAGTAACTTTGTCGCGGCAATGTGGGGGTCGTGGGGTCGTGGGCGCAGTAAATCCCACGACCGCCCCCTCGGCTTCGCAACCCATGAGGCTATAAGTAGGGGGGAGGGGGGCGCGGCAGAGCACGCGTGCCCCTCTTTCCCACTACTCCTTGCTCTTCTCCTTCTTCTTCTTCCTCGCCCCGCCGTGCGCCCAAGCTTTGACGAACGTTGCGGCGATCAGCTCACGATGAGTTCTTCTTCTGCCGCCGCGCCTCCCTCGGTGCGTTCCGGCACCTGGGATGGCTTAGAAGTTCACGACGACCACATCGAGTTCCTTCGCAAGACTCGTCACCTCCCCGGGGAAGATTACGTGCGGGTGCGTCTTGCACCGAGGGGGAGATTTCCCCAGCGCCGGAGGAGGGCGAGCGGGTCATCTTCCGCTCGCACTGCCTGCGCGGATTGGGGCTGCCGGCGAGCAGCTTCTTCCGCTCTTTTCTGGAGTTTTACGGCCTCCAGCCGCACCATCTCACGCCCAACACGGTGGTGCTGCTGTTCGCCTTCGTGGCCTTGTGCGAAGGCTTCCTCGGAGTCCTGAAAGTGCAACTATCCCTAGGTGGTTTTGGTAATTCATAACAACATATAGCTCATTGAGCTAATGCTATTCCAAGATGATTATTTCAGGAAAGCTCAATGATTGGCATGGCATGGATGTGAAAGTGGAACCCTCAAAATGCTAAGGACAAAGGATTGGCTCAAGCTCAAAAGCTCAAGACTCTTCATTTTATATTTTAGTGTTCCAAGATCACATTGAGTCTTTAGGAAAAGCCAATACTATCAAGGAGGGATGAGGTGTTGCTTAATGAGCCTCTTGCTTCATATGCTTAGTGATATGCTCCAAAACCCTCAACTACTTTCCCATATCCACATATGACCTAAACCCTAAGCCAAACTCGGTCATACCGATTCTTTCTATCCGGCGCCACCGAGTTTCACTTGTCATAAGCTACTGCCAAACCCTAGCAATTCGGTTCTACCGATAGGGATCTCGGTCTCACCGAGATGGGATTGCAAACTCTCTGTTTTCCTTTCGTAACTTTTCGGTCTCACCGAAAGAGCGAATCGGTCCCACCGAGATTGCAATGTAAATTCAGTGTTTCCTTTTTGTAACTTTTCGGTCTCACCGAAAGAGCAAATCGGTCCCACCGAGTTTGCCTGACCAATTCTCTGGTTAGCTAATTACCAAAATTGGTCTCACCGAGTTTGTGTAATCGGTCTCACCGAGATTACGTTATGCCCAAACCCTAACCATATCGGTCCTACCGAGTTGCATGTCAGTCCCACCGAAAATCTCTAACGGTCACTAGGTTTACCTTTTTGGTCCGACCGAGTTTGTTGATTCGGTCCCACTGAGATTGGAAAACTGTGTGTAATGGTTGGATTTTGTGTGGAGGCTCTATATACCCCTCCACCTCCTCTTCATTCGTCGAGAGAGCCATCAGAACACATACACAATTCCAACTCATATGTTCTGAGAGAGAACCACCTACTCATGTGTTGAGACCAAGATATTCCATTCCTACCATATGAATCTTGATCTCTAGCCTTCCCCAAGTTTCTTTCCACTCAAATCTTCTTTCCACAAAATCCAAATCCTATGAGAGAGAGTTGAGTGTTGGGGAGACTATCATTTGAAGCACAAGAGCAAGGAGTTCATTACCTACACACCATTTGTTACTTCTTGGAGAGTGGTGTCTCCTAGATTGGCTAGGTGTCACTTGGGAGCCTCCGACAAGATTGTGGAGTTGAACCAAGGAGTTTGTAAGGTCAAGGAGATCGCCTACTTCGTGAAGATCTACCGCTAGTGAGGCAAGTCCTTCGTGGGCGATGGCTATGGTGGGATAGACAAGGTTGCTTCTTCGTGGACTCTTTGTGGGTGGTTGCTTCTTCGTGGACCCTTCGTGGGTGGAGCCCTCCGTGGAATCGCGCAACCGTTACCCTTCGTGGGTGGAGCCCTCCGTGGACTCGCGCAACCGTTACCCTTCGTGGGTGGAGCCCTCCGTGGACTCGCGCAACCATTACCCTTTGTGGGTTGAAGTCTCCATCAACGTGGATGTAGGATAGCACCACCTATCCGAACCACGGGAAAAACATCCGTGTCTCCAATTGCGTTTGAATTCTCCAAACCCTTCCCTTTACATTCTTGCAAGTTGCATGCTTTACTTTCCGCTGCCAATATACTCTTTGCATGCTTGCTTGAATTGTGTGATGATTGCTTGACTTGTCCTACAATAGCTAAAATCTGCCAAGAACTAAAATTGGGAAAAGGTTAAGTTTTTATTTGGTCAAGTAGTCTAATCACCCCCCTCTAGACATACTTTTGATCCTACAAGTCCTCCCCACCCTCGATCTCTGGGGGAGTTCTTCTACTCCAAGCTCGGCACCCAGGCTGCAGGCGTGCCGGCTCAATGCGGCGCGTTCATCGCCAGGCGGAGATCGGGGGCCGACAACCCCTTCCCCACCATCAAGCTGATAAAGTCGGTAATATGTGGCAGCGATCGTACTTCTACGTCAAGAGCGTCCTTGCGAGGGGCGATTGGGTCAACCTGCCGGCTGGGAGACTGCCCAACTGGTCGTACCGGGCCAAGTCGCTGACGCCTGCGGGAGCCGGTGCCGTCGCGCGACTCCGAGTGCTGGCGCAGTCGGAGGGCTTGACTGGTCCAGACCTGCTGGCCACCTTCATGGCGCGCCGAGTTCTCCCGCTTCAAGGTCGCACCCACATGATATGCCAAATGAGCGGGCACCATGACCCGAGTCGGATGTGCACCAAGGACATGCCTCACGAGGAGGTGTCCTACATGGTGAACTACCTCTCGGACAGCAAGCTCCTGGAGGACTGGCGGTTTGGCAAGGAGCCGTACTCCCGCGCCAACCCCCCGCCCACAGTGAGTTGCCTTTTCTTTCTTTCTTTGGATTGTCTTCTTTCTTGCCGAGTTTGTTTTGTGCGGCCTGACCAGTCGGCTTTGGTCAGAATCCCCTCCTCCATCCACCAGCCGGCACCACGGGGCCGGCCCACGAGTTCCTTGCCGACCGGGCAGAGAGCGACGTCGACAACCCCGATCTGGGAGCGGCGGCTTTGGAAGACGACGCGGAGGGAGGAGGCGGCCCGCGGCTCGGGGCCAGCCTAGAGGATTGGCCTGATGATGATGAGGAGGTCGCCCCCCGCCATCGGCCAGGAGCCAGCCACCCCGGCGCGGGCTCTTCTGCCGCGCCGCGTGCTCCAGGCGGTAGGAAGAAGCGTAGGGCCGTGCCGACCTTGTTCGGCAGTCGGCCGAAGAAGCCTAAGAGTTCGGCTGCGGTGACCTGGCGGGGGACGAGACTTGCATGCTCCCCCATTGTGTGCCCATCCGTGCTCCCGTCTACATGGCTTGATTTGATTGGAGAAAAATAAGGCCCGGCCCCACCCCCTTAAAATCAGGGGGGAGATGATTAGATTAGAGAGAAAAAAGGAAAAAAGATAGCCGTAGGATTAAGTGGGAGCACGGGAAGGGAGCAGGCAAGTCTCGTCCCCCGGCGGGACGAGGCGGCTGTGAAGGCCATCCGCTTCCGTAAGGAAGTGAAGAAGCTGCCAGTGGTCTCCGCGTGAGTATTCCGTCTCGACGCTTTATTCTCTCTTTGTGGCTTTGTCTGAGTCTTTTACTTGCTTCCCTTGCTTCAGGGCTCCCCTCACTCTTGAGAGGGTCGTCGCCGCCTCCGTCATGGGGTCAGCGGAGACGTCCGCCTCCACTCGGCGGATTGACCCCGCCACCGACCTCCAGGAGGCGATGGAGCGGAATGCGCAGGAGAAGCGCAACGAGGAAGAGGCCGCCCGCCTGGAGAAGGTGGAGGGAGATAAGGCGGAGGCCTCCGCCAAGAAGAAACTGGCCGAGGCCGAAGCCGTCACCGCGACGAAGCGGCATGCTGAGGAGGCCGCGCACCGCCAATCGGCGGTGTTCGTCACCCCGCTGAACTCTGCGCCGCCGCCTCCGGAGTTCACGGGGCAAACTTGGGAAGCCGGCGGCGAGAACCCCATCCTGGAGAGGGAAGGCGGCGACTCCTCCACGCCGTACGTGATCGTTCTGCCGCCACCTTCGCCGCCATCTGGGGGCGCGCAAGGCGAACAGCCGGCGGACCCGCCGGTGCCGCTGACTGAAGATGAGGCCGTGGCGAGGCTACTCCTTCAAGTCAGCTTGCCAACGCGCCGCCGTCTTGAGAAGACGACTTCGGCGCCACGCCCCCTGGAGACCGGCACCGCCAGCTCGGCGATCCCAGACGCCGAAGCGACGAGCGCCGCGCCCATTGTGTGGGTGCGAGGAGGCGGCACAGGGCCACTGAACCAAGTGCTTTTGGACGTCCAGACGAAGCTGCGAGCTGAGGGTGACGCGATCCAGAATTGCACCAAGGCATACCTGGCGTCGCGAGCAGCCATCCGGGTATGCTTTCTCTTTGGTCCTCTTTTTTTTCTTGTTTTTTTCCTCTCCGTGGGGGCGCGCCAGCGCACCCACTGGGTGTAGTCCCCGAGTTTCGGGCCGGCTGCTGAGCAGGCGGCCTGGAACTCCAATTAGTGAGTTCCGGGTACTTACTTTTATCTGAAATAGTTTGTCGCAGGACTACCACAACCTCCGTGTTACTGCCTTCAACCGCAATGTTGAAGAGCTGGGCAAGTGGACCGCCGACTAGTCGGAGAGCCGGAGTGAGTCATTTTTCTTCTTTGCGGGGCCCGCTGGCGCACCCGCGGGCTGTAGTCCCCGAGATTCGGGCCGACTGCTGAGCAGTCGGGCCGGATCTCCCCGGCGACCTTCTTTACTGATGACTTAACGCCTTCTTTCTTCCTTCTCTTCAGAAACCAACACTGTTCTTCAACAGGAGCTGAGCGAAGCCAACTCCGCATTGCGCGGCAAGGGGGAGGAGTGCAGCAAGCTCGCCACAGAGCGCGATCTGCTGGCCACTCAATTGGCAGAGTAGAGGGAGCTGCTTGCGAAGACGCAGAAGGAGGCGGAAGAGGCGGAAACCGCCCTCCTGGACGAGTTCGCGAGCGAGCGCTCCTCCTGGACTGACAAAGAGGCAATGCTGGCCTCCGGCTTCCATGAGATTGAAGACATTGTTGATGGTGAGTTCCTTTACTTTCTTTCTTCGAGCTGCCGATTATAAATCGTGACGACTCCCGGTTTTTGACTTGTTTCTTCGTTTCTTCCGTCTTGGCAGACTTCTTCCCTGGGCACTCGCAGGCCGCCATCCAAGCCATCGAGGTTGACTGTGAAGGTCGGAGGGCGGAAGGTGCAGTGATCGCCGCCGACGCCCCCCGAACCCTTGGTGAGCATATCCTGAGCATCAAGGCTCGCCTTCGGCCGACTCACCGGATGCTGCACCGCCTTCAATGTGTCGGCGCCCAGGCGATTGCTGCCCTGTGGCTGGACATGCAGGCTCCGCGCACCCCCAGTCGGACTGCCGACTGGCTGGAGGTCGCGGCTGGTCATCCTGAAGCCTGGAAAGGTTCCTTGGCCCGAACTGGAGCGTGCCGGGCCTTGAAGTTCGTCAAGGCGTGGTATCCGGGGCTGGACCTAGACCGGCTGGCCACACTCCGGTCAGAGGCCCAGCCGGAGCTGGCAGCTGCGGAAGACGCCCTCGTCAAGCGTGTTGCGGCGATCGCCGAGTACACCGACACCAGCATCTTCGTCCCCAAGCGGTCTGAAGACGGCGAGGAGGTACCGCCGGAGTGGTTTGGGATGAACCCAGACTACGGCAAGGACTCGACGGAGGTGATCGGTTCCAGCGCCGAGGAGGAAGGCAAGGTGGAGGACGGAGGCGAGATGGAAGAACCAGAAGACGGAGCGGACGGCCAGCCTCAGCTCGACCATGCCTCCAGCAACGAGCCGCGTGCGACCGAGACGACTGCCACCGGGGGCGATCGAGCCGAGACTGCCCAGCCGGCCGCCCCAACGCCTGACGCTGCCGTCTCCTCCGACCCTCCGAATCCGTCTGCCGCATCTTAGGCTACCACCTTATCTTTATTTTATCTTCTTTAGTAGTCTTTGAAGAACTTGTTAATTTGCACAATTCCACCCGCGGGGTGTATTTTGAACTTTTGCTTGAAGATTCGGCCAAGGGCCTATACTATGTAAATACTTATCTGAATTCTATCTTTTCTTGCTCATTGCCCTTTTGGCTTTTTCCTTGCCGCTTTCCCTTAGTTGCCTGTCTTGCCAGTTGGACAGCCGCTCTGCGGACTGCCGTTGGATCAAATGCTTGGCTACTTTGGGGAGGCAAGTACTTAGTCGTTTTAGAGTTTTTTTAGCAAGTTGAATAGAAGGCGGTGAGCCGACAGCTTAATAGTCGGTTTGCGAAAAGAAAAAAGGAAGGCTGGAAGCCAACTTTAAGCTATGTTCTATGCTTTGAGTCCTTAGCCATTTTTCATGTGAACACCCATTCTACCTTACTCCTACCCACCTACAGTCGCTCTGTGAGCTGCGCTTCTGACAGGAGACGGCTTAGGCGTCACACACTACTTGTCCGGCTGCAGGAAGCATTTCATAGTGCAAGGAGGCAAGTCCCCGGGTTAACCTGTCGGTCCCGGTGCCCAGCGGCAATCAAAGAGTAACATACTTGTAGGCATAACTTTTATCATATAGACAAAAGAGGGCAGTCCCCGAGCTCGTCTCGGGGGGCCCGAAGTCTTGGTAGTTTAATACAAAAGGTAGCGTGGTACATACTGCATCAACTGTAAAATCTTCGGAGGAGATTTGCATTCCATGGCCGCTCTGTCTCTTTGCCGGAGTCGTCCCTCTTGCGTGCTCGGGGCTTCTGAGCGTCAATCAGGTAGTAGGAGTCGTTGCCCAGCACTTTGCTGATGATGAAAGGGCCTTCCCAAGGTGCCGACAGCTTGTGCTGGCCGGCTGTTCGCTGGATCAACCGGAGCACAAGGTCGCCTTCTTGGAAAGATCTTGGCTTGACCTTCCTGTTGTAGTATCGGCGCAGGCTCTGCTGGTAAATGCTAGACCGGCTGAATGCCAACAGCCGGCCCTCTTCTAGCAGATCGACGCCGTCTTGACGTGCTTCTTCTGCTTCCTCCTCGGTGTACATGGTGACTCGCGGGGAGTGGAACTCTATGCCCGTTGGGATGACGGCTTCGGCACCGTAGACGAGGAAGAAAGGCGTGAAGCCGGTTGACTTGTTTGGAGTCGTGCGCAGACTCCAGAGGACGGCTGGCAACTCATTGAGCCAGCAGCCAGCCGAGCGCTCCAGAGGCTCGACCAGCCGGGGCTTGATGCCGGACAGGATGAGGCCGTTTGCTCGCTCCACCTGGCCGTTTGACTGTGGATGGGCGACGGACGCTAGGTCCATTCGGATGCCCTGTGTTGTGCAAAAACGGGCCAAGGCGCCTTTGGCAAAATTTGTGCCGTTGTCGGTGATGCTGCTGTGTGGTATGCCGTACCGAATTGTGATATCGGAGATGAAAGTCACGGCAGTCGGACCATTCAGTTTCTTGATTGGCTTCGCTTCTATCCACTTGGTGAACTTGTCCACTGCGACAAGTAAGTGAGTTAAGCCACCTCGTGCCGTCTTGAATGGTCCCACCATGTCTAGACCCCAAACTGCGAAAGGCCAGGCAATGGGGATGGTCTTGAGTGCAGAAGCCGGCTGGTGCGGCTTGGAGCTGAACTTCTGGCACCCTTTGCATTTTTGGACCAATTCCTTGGCCTCTTCTAAGACAGTCGGCCAGAAGAAACCATGTCGAAAGGCTTTCGCAACGAGTGCTCTTGAAGCCGCATGGTGGCCGCACTCGCCTTGATGAATGTCTTTGAGGATTGCTTGGCCTTGCTCTGGCTCTACGCAGCGCTGGTAGACACCAGTGACGCTACGCCTGACCAGCTCTCTGTTGACTATGGTGTAGGCTGCCGCTCGACGTTGTACCTGCCGAGCTAAGGTCTCATCAGTTGGCACCTCTTTGCTCACCAGAAATTTGAGGATGGGCTGGGCCCATGAGGGTGCTGCTATTTCTTCGACTGCCAGAACTGCGACTTCGACGAGGGCGGCTGGGCTGGGAGGCGGCGGGGTGGAGTCAACAACCGCTTGCTGGGTTAATGAAGTCCCCGGGCCGACTGGTGCGGTTCTTGGACCGAGTTCTGGAGTCTTCGAGCCCGCCGCTGCAGTCCCTGGGCCGGCCTCGACTGTGGCGGTTTTGGAACCATCTGCCGAAATCCCCGTACCATCTGCCGGGGCTCTAGAGTCGGATCCGACTTCTTCGGGAGGAGCCAGCATGAAGATGGAGTCTGATTCTGGTGAAGGCTTGACAGACGGCTTGAGGAGGCATTGAAGTGTGACGCCGGATGGTATTGCTTGGCAGGTAGAGCCAATTCGTGCCAAGGCGTCTGCTTGGCCGTCGTCGTTTCTTGGCACATGGAGGAACTCGCACCCCTCGAAATACCCACTGAGATGCTGGATGAGGAAGCGATAACTCGCCATGTTTGCATCTTTGGCGTCCCAGTCGCCAGACGACTGCTGGACCACTAAGTCCGAGTCGCCGTAACACAGGATCCGGCGAATGCCGAGTTCTTTGGCAAGCCGAAGCCCGTGAATGAGCGCCTCGTACTCGGCGACGTTGTTGGAGGCGGCAAAATGGATTTGCAGTGCGTATTTGAGCTTGTCGCCTTTAGGGGAAGTGAGGACGACGCCGACTCCCAAGCTAGTGCGCATCTTGGAGCCGTCGAAATGCATCCGCCAATGGGTGGAGTTGGGCACTGGAGGTAGGTACTCGGTCTCGGCCCAGTCGACGAGAAAGTCGGCCAGTGCTTGTGAGTTGATGGCGGTGCGGGGCTGGTAGTGGATGGTGTAGGGAGCCAGCTCTATGGCCCACTTGGCCACTCGGCCAGAAGCATCTCGGCTTCCAATGATCTCGGCAAGTGGGCCCGTGCAGACCACAGTGATTGGGTGCTCTTGAAAGTAGGGCTTCAATTTCTAGGCGGTAAAGTGCACGCCATAGCATATCTTCTGGTAGTGGGGGTAGTTCTACTTGGAGGCTGACAGTACTTCGCTCAGGTAATATACCGGTCTCTAGACAGGTAGTGCCTTGCCTTCCTCCTTGCGTTCCACTACAATGACCGTGCTGACTACCCGGCTGGTGGCGGCGATGTACAGGAGCATAGGTTCCTTAGGAGTCGGAGCCGCCAGAACGGGTGGAGTAGTCAACATCTTCTTCAGCTGGAGAAAAGCTTCGTCCTCCTTGTGGTTCCACTCGAAAAAAGTGGTCTTCTTCATGAGTTGGTATAAGGGGAGAGCTTTCTCGCCCAGCCGACTGATGAATCGGCTGATGGATGTCAAGAAGCCGGTGAACTTTTGTACGTCCAGCAGTCGGCTGGGTAGCTCCATCCTCTCAATGGCCTTGATCTTCACAGGGTTGCATTCTATGCCGCATTCGGAGACCAGGAAGCCAAGGAGTTGGCCGGCTGGTACTCCGAAGACGCACTTCTCGGGGTTGAGCTTGATCTAGAATCGGCGCAGGTTCTCAAAAGTCTCCTTGAGGTCTTCCAGCAGTGTTCCACGCTTTTCCGTCTTCACCACCACATCGTCCATGTAGACGTGGGCGTTTCTCCCGAGTTGCTTGAGGAGGCACTTCTGCATGCAATGGTGAAAGGTGGCGCCGGCATTCCTCAAGCTGAACGTCATGGTGAGGTAGCAGAAGGCTCCAAACGGCGTGATGAAGGCGGTCTTCAGTCTTTCAGCCGGGTTCAGCTTGATCTGGTGATATCCTGAGTATGCATCCAAAAAGCTCAATAGCTCGCATGCGGCGGTGGAGTCTATCACCTGATCAATTCTTGGTAGAGCAAACGGGTCCTTGGGGCAGGCCTTGTTGAGGCTCGTGTAGTCAATACACATTCGCCATTGTTTGTTCTTCTTCAGTACCAGGACCGGATTGGCTAGCCACTCTGGAAAGAATACTTCCATAATGAAGCCGGCCGCTAGGAGCCGGGCTATTTCTTCTCTGACAACTCTTCTCTTCTCTTCTGATAGGCGGCGCAGGGGCTGCCTGACCGGCTTTGCATCAGATCAGATATGTAACTTGTGCTCGGCGAATTCTGTCGGTACACCTGGCATGTCTTTGGGGGACCATGCGAAGATGTCCCGATTCTCACAGAGGAAATCGACGAGCTCACCTTCCTATTTGCTGTCGAGGTTTGCGCCTATGACATCGTACCTCTCCGGGTGCTCCGGATCCAAGGGTATCTTCTTTGTCTCCTTGGCCGGCTTGAATGAACCCTCAGCCTCCGACTCCTTTGGGTTGGGCGACACCTCTGGCTGCTTGCCGGCCATCGCCACAACCCGTTCCCGGAGCCGCTTCTCGGCTGCGATCACCAGGTACTCGGCTAGCCGACTGCTCTCAGCCGCACAGGCAGACGACTTCCGGTAGTCGCCGGCTATGGTCAGAATCCCCCTGGAACTGGGCATCTTCATTTTGAGGTAGGCATAGTGGGGGACCGCCATGAACTTTGCCAAGGAGGATCGGCCGAGTAGTGCATGGTATGGGCTCTCAAGGTCCACCTCCTCAAACCAAACTGACTCTCGGCGGAAGTGATCTTTGTCTCCAAAGAGGACGTCCATCAGGATCTTGCCGATTGGTGAGCAGGAAAGCCCAGGAACAATGCCGTGGAACACAGTTCGGCTGTTCTGAAGCTGTCTTTGCTTGATTCCTAATTTCTCCATGGTGTCCTTGTACAGGATGTTAATGCTGCTGCCTCCGTCTATCAGAACTCATGAGAAACGAGCGGCTCGTCTATCCGTGGCAAAGGTGGCATCCAAGACCAAGGCGTAGGAGCCCGGACTCGGCATCACCTCTGGATGATCAGCCCTTCTCCAGCCGATAGGCTTCTCGGACCAGTGCATGAACTCTGGCGTCTCTGATGCTACTGCATTCACCTCTTGTCGCTGCAGCCGCCTGCTGCGTCGATCGTCAGCCATACTGGTAAACACCACGTAGGCTCCGTGCTCTTCGGGGTATTCGTCTTGTACTGCGCCGACTGGTCTGACAGCCGGTTGCTGGGGCGGAGGCGGAGGCGGCTGCCCAGCAGGCGGGGGAGGTAGGAGGCCGTCTCCCTTGGCGATCCTGGTGAGCCAGTGGCACTTCCGGGTGGTGTGATTCGACGGCTTCGCGCCGCTATGGAACTTGCAAAGTCCATCCAGAATCTGCTCGTAGGAGAAGGCCGGCAACCAGTTGGGCTTGCCGCCTTTCTGTCGCTTGGGCGGAAGCTGCCCATCCGGCTGCTGGGCTTCAACTGTCGCGACCTGCCGGCTGCTGGAAACCGGCTGCGGGGCCTTGCGCTTGTGGTCACTCTGCTGTTGTCGCTGGCTGCCGTCTCCCGCCGGAGTTCTTGGAGCCTGAGGGGCCACTTTGCCAGTTGCGCTGACTTGAATCTCCGCCTTCATGGAGGAGTTAGCCGTGGCGTACCTGTCTGCTATGATCAGAAGCTCGTCGAGGGTTTCTGGCTCGTCGCAGAGGAGCTTGTGCTTGAGGAGGGTGCCTTCTCTGCACCCGGCAGTGAAGTACTCAATAGCCTGCACCTCGTGCACGCCCTTGCAGGAGTTCCGAAGCTCGGCCCAACGCATGAGGTAGTCGCGGGTCAACTCGTCGGGGCCTTGCATGCACGAGGAGAGCTGACGAGGCTTGGGAGGACGCTTGTACATGCTGGTGAAGTTGCGGACGAATGCTTCGGTGAAGTCGAAACAACTATTGATGCTGCGGGGCTTCAGGCTGTTCAGCCATGTCTGCGCCGCGCCCTGGACCATGAGCGGAACGTATTTTACGGCTACATGCTTGTTGCCGTTCGCTATGCTGACAACCATGGAGTAGTCGACCAGCCAGTCTTCTGGCTTCACGGAGCCGGTGTACTTGGGCGTGTCTCTTTGGAGCGTGAATCCTTTGGGAAAGGGCTCGTCTCGAATGCGGGGCCCGAAACAAGGCGGACCCAACTCGTCTTCTTCTTCCAGCGCCAGGGATCGGTGAAGCCGGTCGATCCGGTGGTGGGCGTCGTTTTCCCTGACTCCCTCTCGGCGGCCAAGGCGGTCCCCAAGAGTCAGATGAGCAACCGGCGGCGGGGAGACTCGCCTTTCCCTACGAGGAGGAGGAGGCGGACAGTCGTCCCGTCGTTCTACTGCTCTCGGGCGGCCGTCTCGGTCGCGCTCTATGGTACTGTGAGTCCGACTGTGGCTGACAGTTGGATCCTTGTCCTTTCTTCCTCGGGCGCCGCCAGTCGGCGTTCGAGACGTCGCGCCTTGGTCTCAGCGAAGGTCGTCGTTTTGCCGCTGCGGCGCCTGCAGCCGGCCTCATTCTACGCGGCAGCCGCATCGAGGAGCCGCTGGACTCGCTCCATCATCAGGCGGCGCTCTTCGCCCTCGAAATTGTCCAGCTCGTCCGCCGCCGCCTGGGCGGCTCGAATGTTCTCCGCAGGGGTAGCGTACACAGGGCAGCTTGCCCCGAATAGGTTGGCGATGGCTACGCCGCGCTGCTGGATCGCGCCAAGGCGGCTGGGCCCCGCTGGGGCCAGTGAGCCGCCAACAGCGCGATCCATCTCTCGTTGGTAGGCTTCTGACAAGCGTCTCATGCCAGCCAGCTTCTTCGCGCCTTCGACCAGCTGAAGGCGGCGCGCCTCCAACGTCTCCGCATCAGCGTCTTCCGGAATGGGCACAGTCAGGTCTTGTAGCGCCACGCCAAGTGGGTCATGCGCTCCTCCATCGGGGAGCTCGTCATGACTGATGACGAGCACCTTGGTGACGGTGCTTCCGCCGCTCTCCGCACGAGGGAGAGGCTCGTCGTAGACCACCACATTAGTGGGGAACGCGTCGAGCGACGCGGTGTCGGAGTCGACCAGCATCGGGTCGGTGGAACCTACAGACTCCAAGTCCACGGCAGGCTCGCCGGCGACGTGGAGTTGATCGAGGAGGCTCTCGGAGCCGCCCGTGCCTGCGTCAGATGCAGGTTCGTCGGAGATGCGAACCTCGCCGACAAGTTCGGCGAGGCGGCTAGCTGCGCAGGCGATCTCAACGCCGTGCAGCGCGTCAGCGCAAACTCCGTCTGGCGTGTCTGGCTGGCTGCGCTCGCCAGGGAGGAAAAGGGTTCCCGTCCAGAATAGGTCTCCGGATGATTGTGCACCAGGCCCCACGGTGGGAGCCAAATGTCAGGGGTTGGGTGCGACATATGCCAAAGGATGGCTTATCATGGTGGGGGCGAGTAGAACGTCGCCGGTGCCTGGAAACGGGATGAGGCGTAGACATGCAGGCCGGCGAATCTTACCCAGCTTCAGGGCTCTCCGGGGAGATAATACCCCTACTGCTGCTCTACGGGGTCTCCGCATGATCACTATGGCAAAGTGTTTACACGATTGCTCCTTGAACTGTTTCCTGGAGGTAGGAGAGGGCAAGGCTAGCTCTCTCCCTCCTATATGATCTGGTCTAGAGCTAATGGATTCCCCCCCTTTTGCATGGGTGCCCTGGGGGGTTTATATAGGCCTACCCCCCAGGGGTACAATAGTAATCCGGCTGGGTGCGGGCCCAGTCGTCAGTGCCTTCGGCCTCCATCTTCTCCGCCGACTGCTGGGGCCCGCTGACTGGACAGGTACGAAGCCGACAGGTCGCGTCCGCCGCGGGCGGGTCTTGCCGGCTGCTGATTACTGTAGCCGTGCTTCTGATGACGCGGGCTTGGTCATGGAGTCATGGCAACAGCCCCGCCGCCTGGCGGGCGATCACTATTGCCACTCCGTCACATCTTATTAATGGCGCATGGGCCCCGGGGGAGGGTCTGGCCGACTCTCGGGGCCCGACTAGTGGCGCACTTGCCGTCTCCTGGGGTCCCACTGGCTGGTGGGACCCGCCGCCCCAGGGTCGTACAGACAAGCCGTCATGGGCGCAGGATTTGGTCCTTCGGCGCTGATGTCAGGGCCGGCACGGCAACAGTGCCACGTCGCACGGAGATCTCCCTGGGTACAACGTGCTATGGCCATGGCTGCCCCTGGTAAGGGGCGGGAGCGGGCTTTACTGTAGCCACTCCCCGGTCCTGTCCCTCCCGATGAGGATATGGGGTTTGTTGGAGTCGCGGTTCGACTCCCCAAGGTCGGCTTCTTGGGAAGTCGGCAGTCAGGAGTCGGCTTATCCTGAAGTCGTTCCTGGGACTCGCCCGCGAGTGGCTAGTCGGTTGTCTTGCCGCCGACTTCTCTAAAGGAGGCTCTGTGTCCTGAGATCTTGAGGGGCGCAGCCTGCCCCGATGTCATGAAAGGTTCTGGGGCTCGGGTTAGCCTACCCGTGGCCCATTACTCCGACAGGTTCCTTTGCAGCAACCCATGTGGTTTTGGGGTACTGCTCAGGTTTCCAGTAAGAGCCATCAGCATTCATTTTCCTTTCGAACTCAACACCCTCTTTCCTAGGGTTTCGGTTCAGGATCTGCCTTTTGAGGACATCACATAGAGTCTGATGCCCTTTGAGACTTTTGTACATCCCTGTTTCAAGCAATGTCTTCAACCTAGCATTTTCATCAGCAATAGCAGTGGCATCCTCAACAGAGGGGTTAGTTACCACATCAACAGTTGAAGATATTGCAACAGTAGCAGCAGTGGAACATCCAGCAACAGAAGTAGCGTTGTCACGCTCAATGCATTTAAGACATGGTGGTTCAAATCCTTCCTGAGCGGAACCGATCTATTTGGCGCGAAGCGACTCGTTTTCCTTTTGAAGATCTTCATGAGCCGCTCTCAATTTCTCAAGATCTTGCTTCCTTTGAAGATAATCATAGGAAAGCTTTTCATGAGTTGTTGAGAGCATTTCATGACGACTTTCAAGTTCCTCACACTTAACATGAAGATTTTTTATGTCTTCAATTAAGGACTGAGATCGAGTCATTTCAGCGTCTAATAGGTCATCGCTTTTTTCTAACAGTTTTGAATATGTTCCATAGCTTTCTGTTGTTCAGTTTCAATTTTAGCAAGTGTTTTGTAGCTGGGTTTGGAACCACAATCAAAGTCATCTTCACTGGATGTTTGATAGTGAGTAGTGCGTGAGTTTACCTTGGCACCGCGTGCCATGAAGCAGTAGGTGGGAGCGGAGTTGTCCTGGTCATCAGCATCGGCATCGGTGATGAAGTCATTGTCTTCAATGTTGAAGATGGACTTGGCAACGTAGGCTGTAGCCAGACTTGCAACGCCAGAATCAGACTCCTCCTCAAACTCCACCTCCGCCTCCTCAGAAGCAGACTCCTCCTCTGAATCCATTTCCTTGCCAACAAACTCATGAGCCTTGCTATATGAGCTATTCTTATGTGATGAAGACTTTGATGAAGACTTGGAAGAAGACTTTGAGTATGTCTTCTTCTTGTCGTCATAATCATATTCCTTGCTCTTCTTCTTCTTCTTCTTCTTCTTCTTGTTCTCATTGTCCCACTGCAAACACTCAGAGATGTAGTGACCAGGTTTCTTGCATTTGTGACATGTTCTCTTCTTGTAGTCATGAGCAGAAGCTTCATCATTCATTGAGCTGGATCGTGAGGACTTTCTGAAGCCTTTCTTCTTGGTGAATTTCTGGAACTTCTTCACAAGCATAGCAAGCTCCTTTCCAATATCGTCAGGATCATCAGAACTGCAATCAGATTCTTCTTCAGATGAGGAAACAACTTTTGCCTTCAAAGCACGAGTTCGCCCATAGTTCGGACCGTAGATGTCTCTTTTCTTAGAAAGCTGAAACTCATGTGCGTTGAGCCTTTCAAGTATGTCAGACGGATCGAGTGTCTTGAAGTCAGGGCATTCTTGTATCATCATGGCTAGGGTGTCAAACGAGCTGTCAAGTGATCTCAGGAGTGTCTTAACGACGTCATGCTTGGTGATTTCAGTAGCGCCGAGGGCTTGAAGCTCATTTGTGATGTTAGTGAGTCAATCAAACGTGAGCTGAACATTCTCATTGTCGTTTCTCTTGAAGCGGTTGAAGAGGTTGCGAAGGACACTGATTCTTTGATCTCTCTGGGTTGAGACGCCTTCATTGACCTTGGAGAGCCAGTCCCAGACTAGCTTGGATATTTCCAGAGCACTCACAAGGCCATATTGTCCTTTGGTCAGATGACCACAGATGATGTTCTTGGTAGTGGAATCCAGTTGAACGAACTTCTTGACATCAGCAGCAGTGACACCTTCACTAGCCTTGGGGATGCCATTCTTGACGACATACTAGAGGTCGACATCAATGGCTTCCAGATGCATGCGCATCTTATTCTTCCAGTAGGGATATTCAGTTCCATCGAAGACTGGGCACACAACGGAGACTTTGATTATCCCTGCAGTCGACAAAGCTAAAACTCGAGGTGGTTAAACCAAATCACACAAAACAAGGGAGTATCTTGCTCTGATAGCAATTGAAAGTGCTAGTGATCGACTAGAGGGGGGGGGGTGAATAGGCGATTTTTATGGAAGTCTTCAAAACATGGAAGTTTCGAAGACAGACGATAGAAATAAACCTATAACCATGCAGCGGAAGGTAGACTACACTAAGAAAGCCATAGTCAAGTATTCAATGAAATGAAAGCAAAAAGACTAATAGCAGCTAGGCAGTATAGATCAGGATGGAAGATAGTATGAAGCCAACCAGAACAAGCAGTCACACAGTGAAGACAAATAGATAATGCAAACAGGCAACGACTTCACAAGGACCAATCTGCAAATAAAGAGATGGGAAGAATAGAACCAGTGGCTCGTTGAAGACAAAGATTTGTTGTACCAGTTCCAGTTGTTGTGACAACTGTACATCTGGTTAGGGAGGCTGCGATTTAACTGAGAAGACCGCGTCTTCACCTTATTCCCCTTGAGCTAAGGACACCCAGTCCTCGCCCAATCACTCTGGTAAGTCTTCAAGGTAGACTTCCAAACCTTCACAGACTTCGTTCACCGGCGATCCACAATGACTCTTGGATGCTCAGAACACGACGCCTAACCGGCTGGAGGATTCACAGTCCTCAAGTGTAATAAGTCTTCAGATCACACATACAAGAAGATTTAAGTGATGCCTAACACTCTTTGGGTCTGGGTGTTTAGGGCTTTGTCCTCGCAGGATTTCTCTCTCAAAGGCTTCAAGGTGGGTTGCTCTCAAATGACAAAAGCCGTACACTAACTCTGAGCAGCCAACCAATTTATGGTGTAGGGGGAGGGCTATTTATAGCCACTAGGCAACCTGACCTGATTTGTCCGAAATGACCCTGGGTCACTAAGGAACTGACACGTGTTCCAACGGTCAGATTTCAAACACACACGACAACTTTACTTGGACTACAAGCAAAGCTGACTTATTCAGCTCTGGATAAGATTTGCTCTCATTGTCTTCGCTCGAAGACATAGGATTTTAGTTAAGCATCACTTCAGTCATTCTGACTGGTTCACTTGGACCCCACTTAACAGTACGGTGGTTCCTATGACTCAACAAAGAAGAAAAAGAACGATGAAACAACTAAGTCTTCGCGCTCCATAGTCTTCACGCAATGTCTTCTCTTGTCACGGTCTTCAATGTGAATGTCTTCACATACCACCTTTAACTTCAATGTCTTCATACATTTTTAGGGGTCATCTCTGGTAGGAAAACCGAATCAATGAGGGACTTCTACCTGTGTTATCCTGCAATTCTCACAAACACATTAGTCCCTCAACCAGGTTTGTCGTCAATACTCCAAAACCAACTAGGGGTGGCACTAGATGCACTTACAAATACGTGCCTTGCTGCCCCTTCTGTCACTGGGAAAGGACACCGCAAGATCCAACCCAGGCTAAGCACTTCTCCCATGGCAAGAACAACCAATCTAGTAGGCCAAACCAAACTGATAATTCGAAGAGACTTGCAAAGATAACCAATCATACATAAAAGAATTCAGAGAAGATTCAAATATTATTTATTGATAGACTTGATCACAAACCCACAATTCATCGGTCCCAACAAACACACCGCAAAAAGAAGATTATATCGAATAGATCTCCAGAAGAGAGGGGGAGAACATTGTATTTAGATCCAAAAAGAGAGAAGAAGCCATCTAGCTACTAACTATGTACCCGTAGGTCTGAAGTAAACTACTCACACTTCATCGGAGAGGCTTGGATGATGATGTAGAAGCCCTCCGTGATCGATGCCCCCTCCGGCGGAGCTCCGGAACAGGCCCCAAGATGGGATCTCGTGGATACAGAAAGTTGCGACGGTGGAATTAGGTTTTTGGCTCCGTCTCTGATCATTTGGGGGTACGTGGATATATATAGGAGGAAGAAGTACGTCAGTGGAGCAACAGGGGGCCCACGAGGGTGGGGCACGCCTGGTAGGGTAGGGCGTGCCCCTACCTCGTGGCCTCCTGTTACGTGCCTTGACATAGGGTCCAAGTCTCCTGAGTTGTATTCGATGAGAAAATCACGTTCCCGAAGGTTTCATTCTGTTGACTCCGTTTGATATTCCTTTTCTTCGAAACCCTAAAACAGGCAAAAAACAGCAATTCTGGGCTAGGCCTCCGGTTAATAGGTTAGTCCCAAAAATAATATAAAAGTGGATAATAAAGCCCAATAATTTCCAAAACAGTAGATAATATAGCATGGAGCAATCAAAAAATATAGATACATTGGAGACATATCAGACACCCGACGGCTCACGGAGCCCCGACCGGCTCATACACATCGTGTCCGTCTCGGTGACTAACTACGTTTTCCTTACACAACAAGTCATACACATATGGAGGATCACCAGCTTTGGGCCTTAAGCCACCTCTGGGTCTTGGGTCATCAATGGGCTTGCTATGACCCGCCATCTTCATTGATAAGTCGCTAGTGGTATAACCCGGCCTCTCCTGGGTGGTTCATACCTAGTAGTTATATCCCCAATATTAGGCCCCAGGTTGATTTGAACTTGTTTACATCAATCTTCAACACCTGTCTTGTCAAAATCTTGCATCACTTGTTTGATAAACCTTGCTGTAACCCGCCATGACGTCAGCTTACCGAGTCTTCTTAACCCGCCATGATATCATTCTGCATTAATTTCACACTGCGGCCCAGAGCATCTTAACAGATCCTTATATTAATAATCATCCCAAAAACCGAGGCGTCCTTATAGGCACATGATGTTTTCGGCTTCCTCGATTCCCGTGCATGCCTTGTATCCATCCCCTTATAAATAGGGGCGGGGGTCTTTACCATTTCCCCCTGCCTCCTTGCCTTCATCTTCCTCTCACATCTCCTCTGTCGCTCGAGCTCCGCCGCCATGACCTCCAACCGCTGCATCAACTGAGGCCGCTGCATCAACCTGACCGAACCAGAGAACTCCGGCACGCCACCGCTGCTCCTCATCACCTGTAAGTGCATCTTTCCTTTTACTTCAGATCTGCATTAGCGTTTGGGCAGTTCGTCGGTGCCCTTGTTGTTCTTTGTTTTTTCCTTCAACTCTGATAGATTTTAATATGGATAAGTTATAAACCTTGCGCGGAAGTAGTTTTAGTATTCATTTTCATCATAAGAATAGTATCTCTCCATAGAAGATCTCATCGGGGCGTCCAAATTTTTTACGGCTGACACCTTAGGTTTAGAATTTTTCTTCTTTTTCAAATTGTGGTAGATCCAAAATTATTGCTCCAGCTTGTAACATTTGTTTGTCCAACACTTGGCAGAATCTCACTAATAGCTTTGAAGTATCATAACTGCCATGGAATCTTATCCAGCCAACCGTGATTCACCATATAACATGATGCTTTGTTTAAACTTCCATCATATACTTCATAACTTGCATGACCCGACAATATTTCTCTGGTTTAACCATGACTGCTTATTCATCTACATAATTTGGTTATGCATAATATACTTGACCTTTTAAACTCTGTCCGGCTTAACAGCAGAATCCTTAACCCGGTAGGTACCATTAGTCCCTTCTTAAGCCACCAATATGAATATCTGCATACTTCAATGTTCATTCACCGGCTTAATCTGCTCAGCCATTTATAGCAATTTTACCTTTGAATCATCGGTCCGGTTAATAAAATGATCTTAAGCCGATAATGCTTCTTTGGGCCATTTTCCGCGAAAATGGTCAAGACTGTCACTGCGTGCAACTGTGTTGTTTCCCGGGTCACCGAGGAGGATATGAACGAATATGTTCAGGCTGGCGTCCTAGCCAAAAAGGATGTCATCCATTGGAGGGTTCCAGGCAATGAAACTCGTCCTGAGCCTAATGATGGTGAAGTAGTTGTCTTGAGTGATCACATAAACCGGAGCTTCAGCCCTCCCGGCTAAAAAAAAATTCTGCGACGTACTGCATTTTTTTGAACTCCATCCACAAGACATCGGACCAAACTCCGTTTCAAATATCTGCAACTTCCCAGTTTTCTGTGAGGTGTACCTTCAACAGGAGCCCACTGTAGAGAACTATTCAGGGAGTTATACTATTTAAAAAGTGTAGGTGCATCTAGTGCCACCCCTAGTTGGTTTTGGAGTATTGACGACAAACCTAGTTGAGGGACTAACGTGTTTGTGAGAATTGCAGGATAACACAGGTAGAAGTCCCTCATTGATTCGGTTTTCCTACTAGAGATGACCCCTAAAAATGTAAGAAGACATTGAAGTCAAAGGTGGTATGTGAAGACATTCACATTGAAGACTATGACAAGAGAAGACATCGCATCAAGACTATGGAGCGCGAAGACTTAGTTCTTTCATCGTTCTTTTTCTTCTTTGTTGAGTCATAGGAACCACCATACTGTTAAGTGGGGTCCAAAAGAACCAGTCAGAATGACTGAAGTGATGCTTAACCAAAATCCTATGTCTTCGAGTGAAGACTTTGAGAGAAAATCTTGTCCAGAGTTGGATAAGTCAGCTTTGCTTGTAGCCCAAGTAAAGTTGCCGTGTGTGTTTGAAATCTGACTGTTGGAACTGTGTCAGTTCCTTAGTGACCCAGGGTCATTTCGGACAAATTAGGTCGGGTTGCCTAGTGGCTATAAATAGCCCACCCCCTACAACCATAAACGGTTGGCTGCTCAGAGTTAGAGTACGGCTTTTGTCGTTTGAGAGCAACCCACCTCGAAGCCTTTGAGAGAGAATTCCTTGTGAGGATAAAGCCCTAAACACCTAGAGCCAAAGAGTGTTAGGCATCACTTAAGTCTTCCTGTCTGTGTGATCTGAAGACTTATTACACTTGAGGACTGTGAATCCTCCAGCCGGTTAGGCGTCGCGTTCTGAGCATCCAAGAGTCATTGTGGATCGTCGGTGAACGAAATCTGTGAAGGTTTGGAAGTCTATCTTGAAGACTTACCAGGGTGATTGGGCGAGGACTGGGTGTCCTTAGCTCAAGGGGAATAAGGTGAAGACGAGGTCTTCTGAGTTGAATCTCAGCCTCCCTAACCAGACGTACAGTTGTCACAACAACTGGAACTGGTCCAACAAATCATTGTCTTCAACGAGTCACTAGTTTCATCCTTCCCTTCCCTTTGCTTACTGTTGGTCCTTGTGAAGTCATTGTATGATTGCTTTATCTTTTGTCTTCACTGAGTGACTGCTTGTTCTGATTGGCTTCACAATATCTTCCTACCTGATCTTTACTGCCTAGCTGCTATTAGTCATTGTGCTTTCACTTCATTGAATACTTGACTATGTTTTGCCTATTGTAGTCTACCTTCCGCTGCATGGTAATAGGTTTATTTCTATCGTTTGTCTTCGAAACTTCCATGTTTTGAAGACTTTCATAAAAATCGCCTGTTCACCCCCCTCTAGTCGATCACTAGCACTTTGAATGGTATTAGAGCAAGGTACTCCCTTGTTCTGTGTGATTCGGTTTAACCACCTGGAGTTTTAGCTATGTCGACTGCATGGATAATTAAGGTCTCCGCTGCTTGCCCCGTCTTTGATGGAACTGAATATTCCTACTGGAAGAATAAGATGCGCATGCATCTTGAAGCCATTGATGTCGACCTATGGTATGTCGTCAAGAATGGCGTTCTCAAGGCTGGTGAAGGTGTCACCGCTACTGATGTCAAGAAGTTCGTTCAACTGGACTCCACTGCCAAGAACATCATATGTGGTCATGTGACCAAAGGACAGTATGGCCGCGTGAGTGCTTTGGAAAAATCTAAGCTAGTCTGGGACTGGCTCTCCAAGGTCAATGAAGGCGTCTTGACCCAGAGAGATCAGAGAATCAGTGTCCTTCGCAACCTCTTCGACCGCTTCAAGAGAAATGACAATGAGAACTTCCAGCTCACGTTTGATCGACTCACTGACATCACAAATGAGCTTCAAGCTCTCGGCGCCACTGAGATCACCAAGCATGAAGTCGTCAAGACACTCCTGAGATCACTTGACAGCTTGTTTGACACCCTAGCCCTAATGATTCAAGAATGTCCTGATTTCAAGACACTCGATCCGTCTGACATACTTGAGAGGCTCAACACACATGAGTTTCAGCTTTCTGAGAAAAGAGACATCTACGGTCCCAAGTATGGGCGAACTCGTGCCTTGAAGGCAAAAGCTTTCTCTTCATCTGAAGAAGAATCTGACAGCAGTTCTGATGATCTTGAAGACATTGGAAAGGAGCTTGCTATGCTTGTGAAGAAGTTCCAAAAATTCACCAAGAAGAAAGGCTTCAGAAAGTCTTCACGATCAAGCTCAAGGAATGATGAAGCTTCTGCTCATGACTACAAGAAGAGAACATGCCACAAGTGCAAGAAACCTGGCCACTACATCTCTGAGTGTCCGCAGTGGGACAATGAGAACAAGAAGAAGAAGAAGAAGAAGAAGAGCAAGTAATATGACTCTGACGACAAGAATAAGAAGAAGAATTACTCAAAGTCTTCTTCCAAGTCTTCCTCAAAGTCTTCGTCACACAAGAAGAGCTCATCTGGCAAGGCACGTGCATTTGTTGGCAAGGAAATGGATTCAGAGGAGGAGTCCGCTTCTGAGGAGGCGGAGGTGGAGTCTGAGGAGGAGTACGATTCTGGCGTTGTGAGTCTGGCTACAACATACGTTGCCAAGTCCATCTTCAACACTGAAGACAATGACTTCATCACCGACACCAATTCAAATGACAAGGACTACTCCGCTCCTACCTACTGCTTCATGGCACGCGGTGCCAAGTGTTTGAAGGGTATCAGAAAGATGATTTGTACGTGGTCGATTTCTCAACAGGACCACAACTTTCCGTATCTCTTCTAGCAAAAGCTTCTGAATGCTGGCTCTGGCATCGGAGGCTAGGGCATGCTGGCATGAGGAACCTCCACACCCTTGCAAGGAAGAAGCATGTCATAGGCATCGAGGGCATCAAGTTCAAGAAGGATCACTTATGCGGTGCCTGTGAAGTAGGAAAGATGACGAGGGCCAAGCATCCCTCGAAGATAATCATGACAACGACTCAAACCTTCGAACTGCTCCACATGGATCTTTTCGGTCCCACCCATTACACAACTCTTACTACTACTGCTTGTCTCTATGGCTTTGTCATTGTTGATGATTATTCAAGATATACTTGGGTGCATATAATCCTCTACAAGACTAAAGTGCAGCATGTCTTCAGACGCTTCGCCAATCGAGCCATGAACAACTATGGCATCAAGATCAAGCACATCAGAAGTGACAATGGCACTGAATTCAAGAACACTGGCCTAGATACATATCTTGATACTTTGGGCATCACACATGAATTCTCAGCTTCGTACATGCCTCAGCAGAATGGCGTCGTCGAACGCAAGAACAGAACACTTATTGAGATGGCTCGGACAATGCTTGATGAATACAAGACTCCAAGAAAATTCTGGCCCGAAGCCATTGATACTGCATGTCATATCATCAACCGTGTTTATCTTCACAAGCTTCTGAACAAGACATCCTATGAGCTCCTTACTGGCAAGAAGCCAAATGTGAGTTACTTCAGAGTGTTTGGTGTCAGGTGCTGGATCAAGGATCCACATCACACTTGAAAATTCGTACCAAAAGCACATGAAGGTTTTATGCTTGGATATGGAAAGGATTCGCACTCCTACAGAGTCTTCAACCTCTTTCATTATAAAGTGGTTGAAACAGTGGATGTGCGGTTCGATGAGACTAACGGCTCACAAAGAGAGCACCTGCCAAATGTGCTAGATGAAGTTCCATCCAGT
Organism: Triticum urartu; assembly: GCF_003073215.2. Lineage (NCBI taxonomy): Eukaryota > Viridiplantae > Streptophyta > Magnoliopsida > Poales > Poaceae > Triticum > Triticum urartu. The sequence goes on along the minus strand of NC_053023.1, from coordinate 678,230,785 downwards.
GAATCAATCAAACTTATGGGAACTGGAGAAATCATACCTTCTGAAGCTCAGCCTGAAGAGGAACTTATCATCTCCGCACCTGATCAACCTGAAGACAATGATCAACCTGAAGACAATGCTCAACCTGAAGACAATCTTTCTAACGATGACAATGATCAGCAAGAGCAAAATCTTCGTCCTGTATATCCTCGTGTCGCAAATGAAGTACAGATTGAGAGAATAATTGATAGCATCAATGCACCAGGTCCACTCACTCGTTCAAGGGCAACACAGCTAGCAAATTTTTGTGGGCACTTCGCATTTGTCTCAATATCTGAACCCAAGAAAGTTGAAGAAGCCTTCTTGGAACCTGAATGGATTCAAGCTATGCAAGAAGAGCTTTAACAGTTTGAGCTGAATAATGTATGGGAACTGGTTAAGCGTCCTAATCCTCGCAAGCACAATATAATAGGCACCAAATGGATATATCGCAACAAGCAAGATGAGCATGGTCAAGTTGTCAGAAACAAAGCTCGTCTCGTTGCTCAAGGGTACACTCAAGTTGAAGGGATTGACTTCGATGAAACATTTGCTCTTGTGGCTAGACTTGAAGCCATACGCATACTGCTGGCCTATGCAAATCATCATAACATTCTTCTATATCAAATGGATGTGAAGAGCGCTTTTCTCAATGGCAAGATTGAAGAAGAAGTGTATGTTGCACAACCGCCTGGCTTTGAAGATCCAAAACATCCTGACATGGTTTATAAGCTTAACAAGGAACTATATGGCCTCAAACAAGCCCCTCGTGCTTGGTATGACACACTCAAGGACTTCCTGAAGAGCAAAGGCTTCAAACCTGGATCCCTGGATCCCACGCTCTTCACGAAGACATATGATGGTGAACTGTTTGTGTGCCAAATATATGTGGATGACATTATCTTCGGCTGCACTAATCAGAAATACAGTGATGAGTTTGGATACATGATGCAAGAGCAATATCATATGTCCATGATGGGTGAGTTGAAGTTCTTCCTTGGTCTTCAAATACGACAGCAACGCAACGGCATCTTCATATCTCAAGAGAAGTACCTCAAAGATTGCCTGAAGAAATTTGGGATGCAAGACTGCAAAGGCTTCACGACGCCAATGCTAGCCAAACATCATCTGGGTCCCGACGACAATGGTAAAGAGTTCGATCAAAAGGTATACCGCTCCATGATAGGTTCTTTACTGTATTTATGTGCATCTAGGCCAGATATTATGCTTAGTGTTTGCATGTGTGCTCGATTCCAAGCGGCACCAAAGGAATCGCATCACTTAGCTGTGAAGCGAATTCTTCGATATTTGGCTCACACTCCAACACTAGGATTATGGTATCCAAAGGGCTCAGAGTTTGATCTAGTTGGATTCTCGGATGCTGATTATGCTGGTGACAAGGTGGATCGCAAGTGTACATCAGGCACATGTCATTTTCTGGGACGATCACTTGTATGTTGGTCTTCAAAGAAGCAGAACTGTGTATCTCTCTCCACTGCTGAATCTGAATACATTGCTGCTGGATCTTGCTGCGCTCAGCTTTTATGGATGAACCAAACACTCAAAAACTATGGCTTTCATCTGAAGCAAGTGCCACTCTACTACGACAACAAAAGCGCCATCAAGATTGCCAACAACCCAGTTCAGCACTCAAAGACAAAGCACATTGAAATTCGTCATCACTTTCTCAGAGATCATGTTGTGAAGGAAGATATTGATATCATACACGTCAACACTGAAGAGCAATTGGCAGATATCTTCACCAAGCCCTTGGATGAGAAGCGGTTTTGCAAGTTACGGTGTGAGCTAAATATCTTGGAATCCTCAAATGTCCTGTGATCAGGCACACATCCTAACACTTATGCATATTGATGACTTAGATGTGGAACACATGAAGTAAAGTATATCTTCAATCAATAAAGACTTACATTCTAATTGTGAATACATTAATGTGGAATTTGACTTCGAAGCACCACGATAATTGTGCGTCGTGTCTGGGTCTAATACTTCCTATACGGTGGGTAATGCCACCACCAAATTTTTCTGTTTGAAGTGTTTCACTCATGGCGTTACGTTTGGTATGTCTTTACATTTGGTTTGGCTTCAATCTCAACCTGTCTTCATGATTATCTTCACTATGTTGATTATATATATATATACTAGTGTTCTGTCCTCTACAGCATTCACTTATAGCTATGTCTTCTTGTTGAATCTTTTGAACTAAGTGAATGTGATCGGACCCTAACCTCTCTATGCTTTCTATCTCAAACTCTATCTCTCCAAATCATATGCATTCTATTGAAACTGTCGAATATCTTCTCTGCGTCCTTGTCAGCAGAAGATACAGAGACAAACATTAAGTCCGTTTTCAATGCTAATTCCTTCACCTGAAACCCGGAGAAGTGGGAACGACCACCCGACAATCCAGGCGTGCATGGGAACGTGGAACAACCTCCGATATGTTGCATGATGGCCACGTGTCCTTCAGATGTGAATCGCCAGGGGCACCTGTGTAATAACACTGTGCCGTCCCTGTCTCTATAAATACACGCCGGCTCACCACAGTCATTATCCTTTCTTCCACTCTCGCACAAACCCTAGCGCCACCGCTCGCCCTCGACGACGCCGGCGACGAAGCGCTTAGTTGCCGCGACCTCACCGACGCCGTCTTCACGCCGGCCGCGGACATCGTCTTCTCTGCCGTCGCCGTAGGTGTCCTCCGTCGCCAAGTTAGGGCACGGACGATCGATCTGCTTGGCCTCCTCTCCCACTCCGTCTAGCAGTTCTTCGTGTGGTAAATAAAACTTCCTTTTTACGGCCCCTTTGATTCTATAGATCCATCACTTTCTACCACAAGCAGTTTCTGTTCACACAAGTTGGATCTATTTCATACTGCATCTCATAATATGCCTAGTATGTTCACTTATGCTTCACAAAGTAGTTAGATTCCTCACTTGTACTTATTCGTGGATTCGTACAAATCTGGAACCAACTCTCTATCTATGAGTGAATGTCTTCGCACTATGAGGTCAATGTCTTCTAAACTGATTTATCTTCAAAATCTACTGAGAATGCATATGACCTCTTCCCCTTCCTTCGCACCTTAATGCTGTCACAGGTACATGTCCGTGGGAGAATCCCTTGGTTCTCATAGTCTGCATTCATTTGCAGAATTCTTACAGCATCATATAAATTCTCCCGAAGCCAGTTCCTGTTTGACCAGCAAGCGGAAGCCTTTGAAACCTTTGAACGTGTTGAAGCCATTCAGTTTGAAGCTCATGGCTACAGAGAAATCATCAAGGAAGGGTGGCCGATAGCGTCGAGGGGGAACATCAAGAGATCTGCCTGATGACCTCTCAGAGCTGTACAAGACAGACCCAGAAGAGGATTACAATCAGCGCAAGGCACGAATCCAATGGATTCGAAGGTACTGGGCTGAGCAATGGTTCAAGTACAGGTTTGTGATCTAGGAATATGCAGAGAAGAATGCCATCAAGCGACCATGGGGAGACATCCTATACAGAAATCTTCAACCCAGGTCCAGAGATGAAGCCAGTGAACAAGGCTTCTATCCCTGCATGGTCCGTGGACCACAGCCTGCAGATGCTGACCCATCGTCATTGCTATGTTGTCGTGACGACAATCTGTTCAAGCGCAACTTCCAGTTTGCCAAGAATTCGGCTAAGCAGAACAAGAATTCATTGGGACTAGACTTCAACCCTGGTCCTTTTGCTCCTCGTGCCGATGACACCCGCGACGCTGAACCCAATCTTGTTGGGCACTTCTACAACCTGGAAGGTCTCATCACTCATATCATGGTTCAAGGGACAGCCGTGGATGAGCCTGCAGATGACGCTGAATCTGATGAAGCGCCTGCACCACCGAAGCCAAAGAAACTGAAGAAGCCTAAAGCTTTAAAGCCTGCTCCTCCACCAAAGGTCTTACATGCGAAGCCACTGGCTACTGCACCTCCTGAAGACAGTGTGCAGTCTGAAGATCTATCACGTATCTCCAAGAAGACTGAGATGAGAATGAATACTAATCAGGCACTGACTGCTGCTGCTATTCTGCGCAATGACGCCATTGATGTGTCCATCGATGAAGATCTTGCAGATGACGCTCCTGAGCAACTGATCAAGAGCAAGGAAGAAGCAGAGATCTTCAATGATTTGCCTCTCTTTGCTGTGGCAATCATCCATAACTTCATCGATGAGTGGTTTGACACGCCCAACCTCAGCTTTGAAGACCTGTAACTTCCAATTGGCCTCAGTGTCGCCTTCACTGGCGCCATTGCTTCTGAGCTAGCTCTAGCTCAGCGCATCGTTGAACTGAAGCAAAAGATCGACTATGAGAAAGCTCAGTTCAATAAGCACATGGCCAAGCTCAGCGGGCAAGATGTCAAAAACTTCAAGATCATGCTGCACGAGCTCAAAGAAGCCTTTCTCAAGAAGCGTGAAGAAGCTCAAGGTTCTCGTGAGCGCATGAAGAGCCTGGATGACAAGTGTGTGCAAGCCTACAATGAGGCTGAGAAGCGCAAGGCTCTTGGTCGTCCTGGCATTGACCCAAGAATGACTGCAAAGAAGAAGAAGCCCTCAACTAACCAATCTGCACCTTCGAGGCAGGAAGAACCTTGCATAGTCTTCCCAAGCAGCATGACTAGCTTGAAGCCAAAGGTCAGGTCAACTGCTTCAGAACTGAAGAAGACAAGGACTACTGAGGCTGAAGCCAGAAAAAGGAAAAATCCTGAAGCTTCTGATGTCGCTCCCTCTAAGAAGTGAAAAACCAAGAAGGATCGGGCTGCTCCCACAGAGCCCTTAGTTGTTGAACCCATCTCAATGGTTCGCCCTTCATCTGAACACCACGAGTGCCAACTGGTTGTTCATGAGCCTGCTTCTACAGAGGCTCATGACGCTAAAGACATTCCAGCAGTTGATCCCACCGCTGTTGAAGACATTGGTCACCATGACAATGTTGAAGATGATGAAGTCCTTCCTCAGATCGAGCACCAACTGGTATCATCGCCTGTGCTCACGCATAGCGAACTCATCAGCATTGGTCGTCCTCTGATGCCAATTGCTCAGGATGCATCGTGGGCTGATCACCCACAACAACAAGTCACACCACCTGTGCCAGACGAAGAAGATGACTTTGAGGCCCAGCCAACTCCATCTCCACAGGCGTCGCCAGCGCTACGCAGGCTTCGCAAAGGACCAAGGCCTCAAGTCCCCCTTTCGAGCATTCCAGAAGGAGAAGTGCCCCAATCTGTTGCACGTCAAGTGTTCCTAGAAGCCACTCCGACTGTGAATGTCTCCGTGTCTGAAGCCAAAGGTGCTGAAGACAATCCGGCTGCATCATCCGATGACAAACAAGAAGAAGATCGTGTCCCTACACCCCCAATCTCTAAAGAAGATGTTCCTGAAGTGAACGTGTCTGTGCCCGACCCTCCATCTCATCAAGTGGAGGTTGAGAATCTTGAGGCTGCCACCACCAACACAAATGAAGCCAATGATGCAGTCATGGCTGAAGCAAATGTGGAGCCTGCACCAACCAATGTGCTAGAGGCCAATGAAGCCAATGATGCACCTGCAACAGATGTGCAGCCTGACGCCTCTGTTGATGCCACTGCTCCTATTCCGCCACCAAGGCCACACACTATCGAGCAAGCATTCAACTATGGCCAACTGGTCACTATCAAATGGTCTTTTCTCACTCCTCCGCCTGCTGCTGGTCCTCAGTTTGACTATCACGTTGAGCACAGGCCTCAGGTTCAGAAGCCAATACCAAGGTTGCCCAGGTTTCCAGGCACTGCACCTGCACCCGGATCGTTCAATATCAATGGCTTCAAGGCACACAGCACCTTCTTTGATAGCGCCAAGAACCCCTACACCAAGGCAAGAATATCTTCTGATCGGTTCTGGAGCTATCAGCAGCGCAGTTATTACTCATGCATTCTGTACAATCAAGGTCGCATTTTCCCACATATGTGTCTTAACACCGAAGCCATAACTGGACTGCCCTGTTTGGAAGAAGCTCTGGATTGCTTCAGAGAGTCTGGCTTGCTGCAGTTCGTCACTGATAAGGAGCACTGGAATGAAGAATTGTTGCTCCAATTCTATGCCACTCTTCATATCCGTGACTACAATAGGGATCCGAAGACTTGGGTCCTTGAGTGGATGACAGGCAATGTTCATCATGAAGCCAAAGCCTTTGATATCATTGAGCTTACTGGCCTGCCCACTCCAGGAGATCTGTATGAACCTGGTTGTCAGCTTCACAGTGCTGCTATGGAAAGCATCTTCCACAAGCCTGAGCCCAATATGAGTCAGATGCTTATCATGATGAAGCCTTTGCCTCCAGATGCTGAATATCCTAAGGATTTCTTTGTTGAAGACCTTGAGTATCTGCCACGTACTATCTATCACATCATAAGGCGAACTCTCTGGCCCATCAAAGGACATTCTCCACATGCCAAGCTAGAAGGCGCAATGAAGACGTTGGTCTTTCATATTCTTCATGGCAAAAGCTTCAATGCACAAGACTTCTTCATTCGCCAGCTTGCTGCATCAGGATCTGACATTTTTGGCTTGAAGTTTTACGCTCCATGGATTATGCGGCTGATCAAACTACACTCAGCTGTCACCTATCAGCCCACTGCTCGCAATCATCGCATCTTTCTGCCTGACGTCGATATGTCAGTTGAAGCCATCTATCCAGATCCTGCCAAGGAGCCTCTTAGTCTTCAGAATGCTGAGAATCAAAGCTTCTCTCAAAACATTGATGGAGTTCAAGCAGTCACTCGTGTTTATCCTCTGGATGGTACCACCCGTGCACCTCATCGTGCCCTCACTGAAGCAACTGAAAGCACCATTGCCCAACGGCCCAAGAAGCGATCCTGTGTTCTCAATGACCGAGAGCTTCTGGTTGCCCTTCATCAGAAATAGGATAGGCATCATGACTGGCTGAAGCGCCAAATGCAAAGCCTCTTGGTGGACGTAAACAGGATTTGCAATCTTGCCACCAAGAATGCCTTTGTTGCCCATGAAACCTGTCGGCGTACATGGGAAGGGCTAACGCTTATGTGCTCTGAGGATGATCTTCAAGAGGATGGCTTCTCTGAACGCTTCAAGTTTGACTCAACACCTCCAAGAAGGACTATGCTGCGATGAACTCCGTCTCTTGAAGACTCTGAGTTCTCCTCCTGTGCTGCAACTGTGAATGCCAGAGTGATCGATGATGAAGACGATGCTACTTCACCACCCCCTACTTCTGCACGCATCGACACTGCCCCGAGTTCGTCTGCACCGCCTAACAACACCGACGACCCTGCTGCTTCACCTACTCCTCATGGGAACGAGTAGATGCTCTATGTCTTCAAACCTTTTTGATCCTTAGTAACAAAAGGGGGAGAAGCATATGAGTTTGATAGTCTTCAAGCGGGTCCATATTGGCGGTTGCTTTATATTTTGCCTAGTGTTTACAACTCTTGCGTTTTGATACATTTGGTTCTTTGAGTTGTAACACTTAAACTTGATGGTCGTGTGCTACTTATTTGCTATTCTGTGATGCGATGATAAATTCCGCATGTGCGACGATAAATTCCGCACTTAGATCATTTTGCAGACGTCCATTTTTCATTATGCATGTCATTATCTTCACATACTTTTCATACATGATGAATTGTCATCATAAGTAGAAGAGGATCTCCACAAGTACAACCTGCCATGTGCATTTGCATTCCAAAAGAAAATTACTTATATGCACATCTTCAGGGGGAGCCCTTTGCAACTTATGAAGACAATCCACTATCCTTTACAATTTCACATATTATATTCCCCGTTGAAAACTTCAACTAGTTTGTCATCAATCACCAAAAAGGGGGAGATTGTAAGTGCATCTAGTGCCACCCCTAGTTGGTTTTGGAGTATTGACGACAAACCTAGTTGAGGGACTAATGTGTTTGTGAGAATTGCAGGATAACACAGGTAGAAGTCCCTCATTGATACGGTTTTCCTACTAGAGATGACCCCTAAAAATGTAAGAAGGCATTGAAGTCAAAGGTGGTATGTGAAGACATTCACATTGAAGACTATGACAAGAGAAGACATCGCATGAAGACTATGGAGCGCGAAGACTTAGTTCTTTCGTCGTTCTTTTTCTTCTTTGTTGAGTCATAGGAACCACCGTACTGTTAAGTGGGGTCCAAGAGAACCAGTCAGAATGACTGAAGTGATGCTTAACCAAAATCCTATGTCTTCGAGTGAAGACTATGAGAGCAAATCTTGTCCAGAGTTGGATAAGTCAGCTTTGCTTGTAGCCCAAGTAAAGTTGCCGTGTGTGTTTGAAATCTGACTGTTGGAACTGTGTCAGTTCCTTAGTGACCCAGGGTTATTTCGGACAAATCAGGTCGGGTTGCCTAGTGGCTATAAATAGCCCACCCCCTACAACCATAAACGGTTGGCTGCTCAGAGTTAGAGTACGGCTTTTGTCGTTTGAGAGCAACCCACCTTGAATCCTTTGAGAGAGAATTCCTTGCGAGGATAAAGCCCTAAACACCCAGAGCCAAAGAGTGTTAGGCATCACTTAAGTCTTCCTGTCTGTGTGATCTGAAGACTTATTACACTTGAGGACTGTGAATCCTCCAGCCGGTTAGGCGTCGCGTTCTGAGCATCCAAGAGTCATTGTGGATCACCGGTGAACGAAGTCTGTGAAGGTTTGGAAGTCTACCTTGAAGACTTACCAGAGTGATTGGGTGAGGACTGGGTGTCCTTAGCTCAAGGGGAATAAGGTGAAGACGAGGTCTTCTGAGTTGAATCTCAGCCTCCCTAACCAGACGTACAGTTGTCACAGCAACTGGAACTGGTCCAACAAATCATTGTCTTCAACGAGTCACTGGTTTCATCCTTCCCTTCCCTTTGCTTACTGTTGGTCCTTGTGAAGTCATTGTATGATTGCTTTACCTTTTGTCTTCACTGAGTGACTGCTTGTTCTGATTGGCTTCACAATATCTTCCTACCTGATCTTTACTAGTTAGCTGCTATTACTCATTGTGCTTTCATTTCATTGAATACTTGACTATGGTTTGCCTAGTGTAGTCTACCTTCCACTGCATGGTAATAGGTTTATTTCTATCATTTGTCTTCGAAACTTCCATGTTTTGAAGACTTTCATAAAAATCGCCTATTCACCCCGCCTGTAGTCGATCACTAGCACTTTCAAAAAGGCAAAACGAGTTGACAGACGGGCCTAGCCTAGAGCCAGACGACATTTCCATACAGCGTCGGAAAGAAGCCACCTTCCCAGCCGCCACTCTTCCCGGTCACCCCAAAGACTGGAACCAGACTTGGTTCTACTGCCAAGATACTTCTAAAGTGCTAGTTATCAACTAGAGGGGAGGGGGTGAATAGGCGATTTTTATGAAAGTCTTCAAAACACAGGGGCTTTGAAGACAAACAATAGAAATTAACCTATTAATATGCAGCGGAAGGTAGAATACAGTAGGCAGGCCATAGTCAAGTAAGCAATGAAGTGAAAGCACGAAGACTATCAGCAGCTAGGTAGTACGGATCAAGATGGAAGATAGTATGAAGCCAATCAACAACAGTCTTCACACAGTGAAGTCAATCATATCATGCAAGCAGGCAATGACTTCATAAAGACAAGCAGTAAGTAAAGAGAGGTAGAAGATAGAACCAGTTGCTTGGTGAGGACATGTATTTGTTGGACCAGTTCCAGTTGTTGTGACAACTATATGTCTGGTTAGGGAGGCTGAGATTCAACTCAGAAGACCGCGTATTAACCTTATTCCCCTTGAGCTAAGGACACACAGTCCTCGCCCAATCACTCTGGTAAGTGTTAAAGGTAGACTTCCAAACCTTCACAGACTTCGTTCACCGGCGATCCACAATGATGTTGGGGATCGTAACAGAAATTTAAAATTTTCTACGCATCACCAAGATCAATCTATGGAGTAATCTAGCAACGAAGGGAAGGGGAGTGCATCTACATACCCTTGTAGATCGCTAAGCGGAAGCGTTGCAAGAACACAGATGAAGGAGTCATACTCACAGCGATTCAGATCGCGGTTGATTCCGATCTAAGCGCAGAACAAGGGCGCCTCCGCATTCAACACACGTGCAGCCCGGTGACGTCTCCCACGCCTTGATCCAGCAAGGGGAGAAGGAGAGGTTGGGGAAGACTCCATCCAGCAGCAGCACGACGGTGTGGTGGTGAAGGAGGAGCGCAGAACTCTAGCAGGGCTTCGCCAAGCACTACGAGAGACGGCGTGGTGGTGAAGGAGGACCGCAGAACTCTACAGGGCTTCGCCAAGCACTACGAGAGACGAGGAGGGAGAGAGGTAGGGCTGCGCCAAGAGGGAGATGATCTCGTGTGTCTTGCAGCCTCCAATACCTAAAGTATATATTAGGGAAGGGGAGGGGCTGTGCCCCCATCTAGGGTTCCCTCCCTAGGGGTGGCGGCAGCCCCAACACCCATCTAGGGTTGCAGCCAAGGGGGGAGAGAGAGGGGCGCACCTAGGGTGGGCCTTAAGGCCCATCTGGACCTAGGGTTTGCCCCCTCCCACTCTCCCTTGCGCCTTGGGCCTTGGTGGGGGGGAGCACCAGCCCACCTAGGGCTGGTCCCCTCCCACACCTTGCCCACATAGCCTTCTAGGGCTGGTGGCCCCACCTAGTGGACCCCCGGGTCCCTCCCGGTGGTCCCGATACGTTAACGATAGCACCCGAAACTTTTCCGGTGACCAAAACGGGACTTCCCATATATAAATCTTTACCCCCGGACCATTTCAGAACTCCTCATGACGTCCGGGATCTCATCCGGGACTCCGAACAACATTCAGTAACCGCATACATACTTTCCCTATTACCCTAGCGTCATCGAACCGTAAGTGTGTAGACCCTACGGGCTCGGGAGTCATGCAGACATGGCCGAGACAACTCTCCGGTCAATAACCAACACCTGGATCTGGATACCCATGTTGGCTCACACATGCTCCACGATGATCTCATCGGATGAACCACGATGTCAAGGATTCAATCAATCCCGTATACAATTCCCTTTGTCTATCGGTACGATACTTGCCCGAGATTCGGTCGTGGGTATCCCAATACCTTGTTCAATCTCGTTACCGCAAGTCTCTTTACTTGTTCTGTAACACATCATCCCGTGATCAACTCCTTGGTCACATTATGCACATTATGATGATGTCCTACTGAGTGGGCCCAGAGATACCTCTCCGTTACACGGAGTGACAAATCCCAGTCTCGATTCGTGCCAACCCAATAGACACTTTCGGAGATACCCGTAGTGCACCTTTATAGCCACCCATTTACGTTGTGACGTTTGGCACACCCAAAGCACTCCTACGGTATCCGGGAGTTGCACAATCTCATGGTCTAAGGAAATGATACCTGACATTAGAAAAGCTTTAGCATACGAACTACACGATCTTGTGCTAGGCTTAGGATTCGGTATTGTCCATCACATCATTCTCCTAATGATGTGATCCCGTTATCAACGACATCCAATGTCCATGGTTAGGAGACCATAACCATCTATTGATCAACGAGCTAGTCAACTAGAGGCTTACTAGGGACATGGTGTTGTCTATGTATCCACACATGTATCTGAGCTTCCTATCAATACAATTCTAGCATGGATATAATAAACGATTATCATGAACAATGAAATATAATGTAATAATAACTAATTTATTATTGCCTCTAGGGCATATTTCCAACAGTTTCCCACTTGCACTAGAGTCAATAATCTAGTTCACATCACCATGTGATTAACACTCACAGGTCACATTGCCTTGTGACCAACATCCAAAGAGTTTACTAGAGTCAATAGTCTAGTTCACATCACTATGTGATTAACACTCAATGAGTTCCGGGTTTGATCATGTTATGCTTGTGAGAGAGGTTGTAGTCAACGGGTCTGCAATGTTCAGATCCCTATGTATTTCGCAACACTTTATGTCATATCGTAGATGCTGCTACCACATTCCACTTGGAGCTATTCCAAATTGTTGCTCCATTATACGTATCCGATATCTCTACTCAGAGCTATCCGGATAGGTGTTAAGCTTGCATCGACGTAACTCTTTACGTCGAACTCTTTATCACCGCCATAACCGAGAAACATTTCCTTATTCCTCTAAGGATAATTTTGACTGCTATCTGGTGATCCACTCCTAGATCACCTTTGTACCCTCTTGCAAGACATGTGGCAAGGCACACATCTGGTGCAGTACTCAGCATGGCATACCGTATAGAGCCTATGACAAAAGCATAGGGGACGACCTTCGTCCTTCCTCTTTCTTATGCCGTGGTCAATCTTTGAGTCTTACTCAACTTCACACCTTACAACTCAGGTAAGAATCCCTTCTTTGACTGATCCATTTTGAACTCCTTCAAAAACATGTCAAGGTGTGCGTTCTTTGATAGTATCATCAGGCGTCTTGATCTATCTCTATAGATCTTAATGCCCAATATGTAAGCAGCTTTATCCAGGTCTTCCTTTGAAAATCACTCTTCAAACAACCGTTTATGCTTTCCAGAAATTCTACATTATTTCGGATCAACAATATGTCATCCACATATACTTATCAGAAATGTTTGTAATGCTACCACTCACTTTCTTGTAAATACACGTTTCTAGCAAACATTGTATAAACCTAAAAGCTTTGATCACTCTATCAAAGCATATATTCCGACTCCGAGATGCTCGCTCTAGTCCATAGATGTATCGCTGGAGCTAGCATACCTTTTAGCATCCTTAGGATCGACAAAACTTTGATTGTATCACATACAACTCTTTCTTACGAAAACTGGTAAGAAAACTTGTTTTGACATCCATCTGTCAGATTTCATAATCGAAAAATACAGCTAATGCTAACATGATCCCATGCAGATCTCCTACCATTGTAACCGACCTTGTGTAACCCTAACCCTCTCCGGTGTCTATATAAACCGGAGGGTTTTAGTCCGTAGGACAACATACAGAACAACAATCATACCATAGGCTAGCTTCTAGGGTTTAGCCTCCCGGATCGCGTGGTAGATCTACTCTTGTACTACCCATATCATCAATATTAATCAAGCAGGACGTAGGATTTTACTTCAATCGAGAGGGCCCGAACCTGGGTAAAACTTCGTGTCCCTTGCCTCCTGTTACCATCTGGCCTAGACGCACAGTTCGGGACCCCCTACCCGAGATGCGCCGGTTTTGACACCGACATTGGTGCTTTCATTGAGAGTTCCTCTGTGTCGTCGCCGTCAGGCTTGATGGCTCCTACGATCATCAATGGCGATGCAGTCCAGCGTGAGACCTTCCTCCCCGGACAGATCTTTGTCTTCGGCGGCTTTGCACTGCGGGCCAATTCACTTGGCCATCTGGAGCAGATCGAAAGCTATGCCCCTGGCCGTCAGGTCAGATTTGGAAGCTTAAACTACACGGCTGACATCCGCAGGGACTTGATCTTCGACAGATTCGATCCACTCCCAAGCGCGCCGCACTGTCACGACGAGCATGATCTAGCTCTGCCGCCGAACAGTGCCCTAGAGGCCGCACCCGCATCGGCTTCGACCCTTAATTCGGAGCCAACTGCGCCGATCGAGGATGGGTGGTTGGACGCCTTCTTGGGGGCTGCGATCCCAATGGCGATCGAGCCGAACACCAGCCCCATACTCTGCGAGACTCGTGACTCCAAGGAGCCGGACTCCTCTCCGGACTCCGAACCCTCCGCGCCCCTGCCGATCGAGTCCGATTGTGCGCCGATCATGGAGTTTACTGCCGCGGACATCTTTCAGCACTCGCCTTTCGGTGATATTCTGAAGACACTGAAGTCTCTCTCTTTATCAGGAGAGCCCTGGCCGGACTACGGTCAGCAAGGTTGGGATTCGGATGATGAAGAAATTCAAAACCCACCCACCACCCACTTTATAGCCACTGTCGACGACTTAACCGACATGCTCGACTTCGACTCCGAAGACATCGACGGTATGGACGCCGATGAAGGAGACGATGAAGAACCAGCACCTATCAGGCCCTGGAAAGCCACCTTGTCATATGACATATACATGGTGGACACCCCAAAAGAAGGAGATGGCGATGGAACAGCGGAGGATGACCCCTCCAAGAAACAACCAAAGCGCTGGCATCAGTGGCGCCGCTCAAAATCCTGCCAAAACAAATACGGTGATTCCAGCACTGGAGATAATAATACTCCAGAAAGTGCCGAAGAAAACCCCCTCCAGCAAGATTTAGCACAGGAGGATGGAGAAACCAGCCCTCATGAGAGAACGGCAGACAGAGAGGTCGAGGACGATAATTATATGCCTTCCTCCGAAGACGAGGCAAGCCTCGACGACGACGAATTCGTCGTGCCAGAGGATCCCGTCGAGCAAGAGCGTTTTCAACGCAGGCTTATGGCCACGGCAAGAAGCCTCAAGAAAAAATAGCAACAGCCTAGAGCTGATCAAGATTTGCTAGTCGACAGATGGACTGAAGTCCTTGTGGCCGAAGAGCATAAACTCGAACGCCCCTCCAAGAGCTACCCAAAGCGCAGGTTGCTACCCCGATTAGAGGAGGAAGCACTTGATGCGGCCGACCGGCCACCTCGTGGACGCGACAGAGAGGCCTCTCGGCCCTCCACTCAAGCCGCACCCCATACCAAGGCACGGGAATATGCGCCGGACTTACGAGATATGTTGGGGGACAAGGCAAGGCAAACAAGATCGATCTACGGATCGCGTGGGCGCCCCATGGCTCGAGACGGTAACCGTCACACCGGCCACAAATTCGGTAGGGCCGAACACAGTAGACAAAGCTCATTGGAGCTACGTCGTGATATAGCCCAGTACAGAGGCTCCGCACACCCACTATGCTTCACAGACGAAATAATGGATCATCAAATCCCCGAGGGTTTCAAACCCATAAACATTGAATCATATGATGGCACAACAGATCCTGTGGTATGGATCGAGGATTATCTCCTTCATATCCACATGGCCCGCGGTGATGGTTTCCACGCCATCAAATACCTCCCACTCAAGCTTAGAGGACCAGCTCGGCATTGGCTTAACAGCTTGCCAACAGGATCAAATCAGTTGTTGGGAGGACCTGGAAGCCGCATTCCTCGACAATTTCCAGGGCACTTATGTGCGACCCCCAGACGCCGATGACACAAGTCACGTAATTCAGTAGCCAGAGGAATCGGCCAGGCAATTCTGGACACGGTTCCTAACAAAGAATAATCAAATAGTCGACTGTCCAGACGCTGAGGCCCTAGCAGCCTTCAAGCACAATATCCGTGACGAGTGTCTTGCCCGGCACCTTGGACAGGAAAAGCCGAAGTCTATGGCAGCACTCACGACACTCATGACCCGCTTTTGCGCGGGAGAAGATAGCTGGCTTGCTTGTAGCAACAATATGACCAAGTACCCTGGTAATTCGGATACCAGGGACAGTAGTGGCCTGTCGCGTCGCAACAAACAGAAGCGTCGCATTAACGGCAACAATGCTGAGGATACGGCAGTTAATGCCGGATTCAGAGGCTCTAAATCCGGTCAGCGGAAAAAGCCATTCAAAAGGAATCCTAGGGGCCCGTCTAGTTTGGACCGAATACTCGACCGCCTGTGCCAGATACATGGCACCCCCGAAAAGCCGGTCAATCACACCAACAGGGATTGTTGGGTGTTCAAGCAGGCAGGCCAGTTAAACACCGAAAATGAAGACAAGGGGCTGCATAGTGATGACGACGAGGAGCCCCGGCCGCCGAACAACAGTGGACAGAAGGGTTTTCCCCCACAAGTGCGGACGGTGAACATGATATACGCAACCCACGTCCCCAAAAGGGAGCGGAAGCGTGCGTTAAGGGACGTATACGCGGTAGAGCCAGTCGCCCCAAAGTTCAACCCATGGTCCTCCTGCCCGATCACCTTTGATCGAAGGGACCATCCCACTAGCATCCGTCATGGCGGATTCTCCGCATTGGTTCTAGACCCAATTATTGGCGGATTTCATCTCACTAGAGTCCTTATGGACGGCGGCAGCAGCCTGAACCTGCTTTACCAGGATACAGTGTGGAAAATGGGCATAGATCCCTCGAGGATTAAGCCCATCAAAACAACCTTTAAAGGCGTAATACTAGGTGTAGAGGCCAACTGTACAGGCTCAGTCACACTTGAAGTGGTCTTCGGATTTCCGGATAATTTCCGAAGCGAGGAGTTAATCTTCGACATAGTCCCATTCCGCAGTGGCTATCACGCACTGCTCGGGCGAACCGCATTTGCCAAGTTCAATGTGGTACCACACTACGCATACCTTAAGCTCAAAATGCCAGGCCCTCGAGGAGTAATTACGGTCAATGGAAACACCGAACGCTCCCTCCGAACGGAGGAGCACACGGCGGCCCTTGCAGCAAAAGTACAAAGCAGCCTCTCCAGGCAGTTCTCTAGTTCGGCCATTAAACGACCGGACACCGTCAAGCGCGCCCGGAGTAACCTACAACAAGACCGCCTGGCACGACCCGAGCAGGCGTAGCAATGCGGCCCCAACCCAGCCCTCACAAAAATGCGACACCAGTACTTCGCGTACATAACTACGCTCTAGAAATACCATGGGTACAGGGGGAGGGGAACCATCACGGCACGCCCGAAACACGGCTTAAACCGCACCAGGGGCTGCCGATTTTTTAATTTTCTCTTGCTTTCAGGACTCCACTCTTCGGAAGGCCCGTTCGGTAGTTCAATTGCCGAACAAACGATGCAAGAACCAGGGAAGCAGACAAGCCACGCCGCATTACGGAACTCCCAGGTGGTCTCTATCACGAGCAGTATACCTGTTTCGCATACTATTCCGCAGCTTGCCCCTGGAACGGACACGTTAAATAGTCCAACCTTTTGCTTATCACATTATTTGTATCGTTCTGCTTTGATCGCATCCCTCTTTGATAAACAATGCATAGCTTTTGTCTATTTTTGCATTACTCTTTTTTAATATATGTTCCTTAACGACATGTTGCATCCGTACACGTTGGTACGACCAAAATACGCCAGGGGCTCTAGTACCCCTCAATATGGTGTGAGAAGTCTGAACACTTTAACAAGTGCGGCACCCCGAACTTATAGCATTATATGCATTGGCTCCGAATCATGTCTTGGGTCAATAGTTGGGTTTGCCCGGCTCCTATGTTTTGGTACCTTACGTTCCGCTATATCGGCTAAGGTAGCACTAGGAGAACCACTACGTTGTGCCCCAGTTGAGCTGGGTCGAGCACCTCAGTGGAGAAAGCTAAAACTGACTGTCATGATGAAGCGAGAGCTGGTCGCTGTTCGAGAGGTTTTTCGAGTCCCTAAAGACTTATGCCGCTTAGAGCGAGGAGCCGGCTCTGTCCGGCCAAGGCGTGTATAGCGCCCCGAACTCGGTCTTCCGAATACCAGGGGCTTCGCCGAAATTTAAAATTATAGAATTCTATGGCTAAGTGAGAGTGTTCACGCATTATAGTCCGATTGCCTTGTTCGTTGGGCTGAGCGCCTCCCTCGAAGGACCCAAACATGGGAAAAAGAGCGCTCAGGTTTATCCCCGAACACCCCAGCACTAGCGGCACGGGGGCAGAAGCCGACGACTTGCCATCTCTCAAAATTGATAAACAGCCGCACAGAAGGTAATATTTTAAATTCCAAACAGCATTTCTTAGCGCATATGAACAAGTTTTCAGCGCGCAGGACAAAATGAGCAAGTTTCACTCAAAAATTACATCCCTAGAACATTCATTCGCCACAAGGCAGGCACCCTTCAGAACATCCTTATAATAATTCTCGAGCTTGCGATGCTCTTTCCCTGGCGGTGGCCCGTCCTTCACAAGCTTCTCAGCATCCAGCTTGCCCCAGTGCACGTTAGCATGGGCAAGGGCCCTACGGGCACCTTCAATGCAGATGGAGCGCTTGATGACTTCGAGCCTTGGACAAGCCTCCACCAGCCGCCGCACTAGCTCGAAATAGCTCCCAGGCAGAGCCCCACCAGGCCACAGCCGAACTATAAGGCCCTTCATGGCCTGTTCGGCCGCCTTGTGGAGCTCGACCAGTTGCTTCAGCTGGTCGCTCAGGGGCACGGGGTGTCCGGCCTCAGCATACTAAGACCAGAACACCTTCTCTGTCGAGCTGCCCTCCTCGGCTCGATAGAATGCGGCAGCATCGGACACACTCCGGGGAAGATCTGCGAACGCTCCTGGAGAGCTCCGGATTCGGGTAAGTACAAGTAACTCACGTTTATGTGTTTGCTTTGCATAAAGAATGCCTTACCCGCTGCTATCTTCTTCACCTCATCCAATTCCTGGAGGGTCTTCTGGGATTCGGCCTTGGCAGACTTGGCATTTTCAATAGCCAACGCGAGCTCGGATGCTCGCGTCTTTGAGTCAAGCTCCAAACTCTCATGTTTCTCCATGAGAGCCTGGAGCTCTGCCGTACCTTGCCAACCTCGGCCTCATACTTCTCCCGCTCGGTGCGCTCCGTGGCCGCCCTCTTCTCGGCCTCGACCAACGCTTGCTTAAGGGTCACCACCTCAAACGTGGCCCCTACAATAGCCACGATAATCCTTTCATTTTTTGCAATTGCACCTTTTTATATATATTTAAACAAGGTATTTCTTACCTTCATTGTCCTCGAGCTGCTTCTTGGCACGCCCGAGCTCTTTCTCGGACCGCTCGAGGTTCTGCTTTAGCGTGTCCACTTCCGCAGTCAGTGCGGCGGACGCAAGTAGAGAAGCCTGCATACGCATATTGACTCCTTTTTGTTACATTCCTGCGAATTTTATTTGATCCTCTATTCGGCTTTTCTTCCCAAACGCCAAACAGAGCATCAGGGGCTACTGTCTATGCGGTAATATTATTTACACATTCTTTACTTACCTCAAAGCCTGTTAGAAGGCTAGTACAAGCTTCAGTCAGTCCACTCTTGGCAGACTGAACCTTCTGGACCACCGCACTCATAATGGTGCGGTGCTCCTCGTCGATGGAGGCGCCTTGGAGCGCCTCCAATAGATTGTCCGGCGCCTCCGGTTGGAAGGGGGTCACCGGCACGGTGGGCTTGCTCCTCTTGGAAGGAGGTCCCCCGCCGGACTCTGGAACCTTTGAAGGTTCCGGAGCGGTGTCCGGCCTAGAGCCGGACTTGGAGCCCTGGGGGGTTTCATCCCCTTTACTCCTGGAGTCCGGGAGGTCGCCTTGCGACGCCTCCAGGACCACCTCCTCCCGTCTTGGAACCTGTTGGGACAACACTTCGGTGTCGTCCGTGGGCGAGGGGAGGAAGCCGTCGGAAGCGAGTTCACATCCGACGAGTCCAGTGAGCCGCTCGACGACGTGTCGAGCCGGTCTTTGGGTGGGCTGCATAAACATATTCGACATAAGGGAAAGTTGTGCAGTAAACGAATACTATGAATTACTCTAGTATCCGGATACTTACGATTTTGCCAGGGGCTTGGCCCTAGGCGGCCACTCCTCTCCGCCATCGTCGGTGTCGGTGGAGTAGTCTGGAGGAAGGGTTTTCCCCTTCTTGGACCCTCCGGCCTCCCCAGAGAGGGCGGCCTTCCTTTTCTTCTCTCCTCCCGCTGGAGGGGGAGAGGTCTCTTCTTCTTCCTCCTCGTCTTCACGGTAGGAATGCGCCTCGGAACCATCGGATGATGGATCTGACACCTCCTGGCGCCGGGCACTCTTTTGAGTCCCCGTGGCCTTTTTCGCGGCCTTCTTCTCCGGCACCACGTAGGGTGCCGGAACCAGCAGCTTCGCCAAGCGAGCGTCTGCTGGGCCTTCGGGCAAAGGAGCCGGACAGTTGATCTATCCGGACGTCACCTGCCAATCCTGTCAAAGGTAAGGGAGCTTAGATCCCGCATGGAGTCAAACTATGAAAAACGGATACCCTGTAAAAGGAAAAAACAGCTTACCGCATGAGCATGATGCTGCGTACTGAATCCGCGATCCTCGGTAGCGGATGCGGGGGCCTCGGCGCCCTTGAAAAGCACCTTCCAGGCATCTTCGTACGTCGTGTTGAAGAGCCTGCTCAGAGTTTGGTGCCGCACCGGGTCGAACTCCCACAGGTTGAAAGCCCGTTGTTGACACGGGAGGATCAGGCGGATGAGCATAACCTGGACTACGTTGACAAGTTTGAGCTTCTTGTCCACCAGGGTTTGGACGCATGTTTGGAGTCTGGTCAGCTCTCCTTTTTTACCCCACAACAGACCCTTCTCCTTCCAGGAGGTGAGCCGTGTAGGGGGTCCAGATCTAAACTCGGGGGCTGCGACCCATTCGGGGTCGCGCGACTCGGTGATGTAAAACCACCCCGATTGCCACCCCTTCAGGGTCCCCACAAAGGAGCCCTTGAGACATAAGAAGTTGGCCATCTTGCCCACCATGGCGCCTCTGCACTCCGCCTGGTTGCCGCGCACCACCTTCGGCTTGACATTGAAAGTCTTGAGCCATAGGCCGAAATGGGGGCGGATGCGGAGGAAAGCCTCGCACACGACGATAAACGCCAAGATGTTGCGGACAAAGTTCGGGGCCAGATCGTGGAAATCCAGGCCATAGTAGAACATGAGCCCCCGGACAAATGGGTGAAGAGGGAAGCCCAGTCCGCGGAGGAAATGGGGGAGGAACACCACCCTCTCATGGGGCCTAGGGGTGGGGATGAGCTGCCCCTTTTCGGGAAGCCGGTACGCAATGTCGTTAGACAAGTATCTGTCCTTCCTTAGTTTTTTGATGTGTCCCTCCGTGACGGAGGAGACCATCCACTTGCCTCCCGCTCCGGACATGGATGGAGAAGGTTGAGGTGGGGAGTGCGGACTTGGGCGCTGGAGCTCGAGTGCGCGAGAATGGATAAGCAAGGGAGGAAGAAGGCGTAGGTGAAAAGGTGGATCCTTATCCCCTTATATGGGTGGACGCAACTACGTGTCCCCACCAGCCTGGTAAAACTCGCTTATCTCCAAGCGCCGTAATCAATGGCGCGGTTGGGTTACCCACGCTCATATTGATGAGAATCTCGGAATAAGTGGACATGATCTCTGCTTTAACAAGACGTGCCAAGGAAACCGCCTCGCGTGACGCGCTGAGGTAGGATAATGAAACAACTCGGATAAAGGCTTGGCCATGGTGTGTCACACTATGGAATACGTCAGCAGATTAGATTTGTGTAAATGTTATTCTCTCTATGGCAATATGCGGAAACTTATTTTGCAGAGCCTCCACTCAAGAAACAATGGAGTTCACTCTTGAACCCAAAGAAGGAGGTGAAGGCAAGAAGAGGAAAGAAAGGGTCAAGAAGACCATTGCCAGAGTTATTGGCAAGCCATCAATGATGAGAGATGAAGAAGAAGAGGATGCTGCACCAACACCCAAAGCTCAGAAGCTTATGGGAGATGCTATAAAGTCAGGGGATGCTCCATCTAAGCCCAAGTCTGCTCCCAAAGCTCTAGCTAAAAAGTCTGCACCAAAGAGAAGCACTAGAAATATTCCAGCTGCAGAAAAGTACAAGGCCCCAATGCCTCAAGTTGAAGAAGAAGATGATTGAGGGAGTCCTGGATTAGGGGGTGTTTGGATAGCCGGACTATACCTTCAGCCGGACTCCTGGACTATGAAGATACAAGATTGAAGACTTCGTCCCGTGTCCGGAAGGGACTTTCCTTGGCGTGGAAGGCAAGCTTGGCGATACAGATATGCAGATCTCCTACCATTGTAACCGACTTTGTGTAACCCTAACCCTCTCCGGTGTCTATATAAACCGGAGGGTTTTAGTCCGTAGGACAACATACAGAACAACAATCATACCATAGGCTAGCTTCTAGGGTTTAGCCTCTCCGATCTCGTGGTAGATCTACTCTTGTACTACCCATATCATCAATATTAATCAAGCAGGACGTAGGGTTTTACCTCCATCGAGAGGGCCCGAACCTGGGTAAAACTTCGTGTCCCTTGCCTCCTGTTACCATCCGGCCTAAACGCACAATTCGGGACCCCCTACCCGAGATCCGTCGGTTTTGACACCGACATGGATCCTATCTCGGATTTCATGGCTTCTAACCATTTGTCGGAATACGGGCCCACCATCGCTTCTCCATAGCTTGTAGGTTCATTGTTGTCTAACAACATGATATCTAAGACAGGATTACCGTACCAATCAAGAGTAGTACATATCCTTGTCGACCTATGAGGTTCGATAGCAACTTGATTCGAAGCTTCGTGATCACTATCATTAACTTCCTCTTCAACAGACGTAGGCGCCACAGAAAACATCTTTCTGTGTTGCATCACTCTCTGGTTGAAATAAAGGTTCGACAACCTCATCAAGTTCTATCTTCCTCCCACTCAATTCTTTCGAGAGAAACTCCTTCTCGAGAAAGGACCCGTTCTTAGCAACAAACAATTTGCCCTCGGATCTGAGATAGAAGGTGTACCCAATTGTCACCTTTGGGTATCCTATGAAGATGTGTTTGTCCGCTTTGGGTTCGAGCTTCTCTGGCTGAAGCCTTAAGCATCGCAGCCCCAAACATTAAGAAACGACAACTTTGGTTTCTTGCCAAACCAATGTTCACATGACGTCGTCTCAATGGACTTAGATGGTGTCCTATCTAAAGTGAATGCAGCTGTCTCTAACGCATAACCTCAAAATGAAAATGGTAGATCGGTAAGAGACATCATAGATTGCACCATATCTCATAAGGTTCAATTACGACGTCCGGACACACCATTACCCTGTGGTGTTCCAGGTGGCTTCAACTGTGAAACAATTCCACAATGTCTTAAGTGATTGCCAAACTCATAACTCAGAAATTCTTATCGATCAGATCATAGGAATTTGATCTTCTTGTTATGATGGTTCTTAACTTCACTCTGAAATCGCTTGAACTTTTCAAACATTTCAGACTTGTGCTTCATTAAGTAAATGTACCTATATCTACTCAAATCATCAGTGAAGATGAGAAAATAGAGATATCCACCACACGCTTCAATTCTCATTGGATCACACACATTAGCATGTATGATTTCCAACAAGTCACTTGCCTGTTTTATTTGACCTGAAAACGGGGTCTTAGTCATCCTGCCCATGAGGCATGGCTCGCATGTGTCAAGCGATTCAAAATCAAGTGACTCCAAACATCCATCTACATGGAGTTTCTTCATGCATCTTATGCCAATATGACCTAAGCGGCAGTGCCACAAGAAAGTGGTACTATCATTATTAACTCTACATCTTTTGGCATGAACATGTGTATTACCACGACCGAGATTCAATGAACCATTCGCATAGGGTGCATGACCATGAAAGGTATTATTCATGTAAACAGAATAACCATTATTCTCTAACTTAAATGAATAACCGTATTGCAATGAACATGATCTAATCATATTCATGCTCAACGTAGACACCTGATAACATTTATCTAGGTTCAATACTAATCCCGAAGGCAGATGGAGCATGCGATGGTGATCTCATCAACTTTGGAAACACTTCCAACACACATCGTCACCTCGCCCTTAGCCAGTCTCCGTTTAGTCCGTAGCTTTTGCTTCAAGTCACCAATAATAGCAACTGAACCGGTATCCAATACCTAGGTGCTACCAGGAGTACTAGTGAGGTACACATTAATAACACGTATATACTTTGTTGAAGTTGCCAGCCTTCTTATCTACCATGTATTTGGGGTAGTTCTGCTACCAGTGACCGTTCCCCTTACAATAGAAGCACTTAGTCTCGGGTTTGGGTTCAACCTTGGGTTCCTTCACTTGAGCGGTAACTGGTTTGCCATTCATGAAGTTTCCCTTCTAGCCCTTGCCCATCTTGAAACTAGTGGTCTTGTTAAACCATCAACACTTGATGCTCCTTCTTGATTTCTACCTTTTGCGGTCTTAAGCACCGCGAACAGCTCCGGGATCAACTCCATCCCTTGCATGTCATAGTTCATCACGAAGATCTAGTAGCTTAGTGATAGTGACTAGAGAACTCTATCAATCACTATCTTATCTGGAAGTTTAACTCCCACTTGATTTAAGTGATTGTAGCACCCAGACATTTTGAGCACATGCTCACTAGCTGAACTATTCTCCTCCATCTTGTTGGCAAAAGAACTTGTCAGAGGTATCATACCTCTCAACACGGGCATTAGCCTGAAATCCTAATTTCAGCTCTTGGAACATCTCATATGTCTTATGGCGTTCAAAACGTCATTGGAATCCCGATTCTAAGCCGTAAAGTATGGTGCACTAAACTATCAAGTAGTCATCAGGATGTGTCTGTCAGGTGTTCACAACATTCACAGACGATGTTGTAGGGGTTTGCACATCGAGCGGTGCATCAAAGACGTAAGCCTTCTGTGCAGCAGTGAGGACACTCCTCAGACTACGAACCCAGTCCGCATCATTCCTTACAATATCTTTGAACTTAGTCTTTCTCTAGGAATGTATTGAAACAGGGAGCTACAACATGAGCTATTTATCTACAACATATTTGCAAAGACAATTTAGACTATGTTCATGATAATTAAGTTCATCTAATCAAATTATTTAATGAACTCCCACTAAGATAGACATCCCTCTAGTCATCTAAGTGATACATGATCCGAGTCAACTAGGCCGTGTCCGATCATCACGTGAGATGGACCAGTCATCATCGGTGAACATCTTCATGTTGATCGTATCTTCTATACGACTCATGTTCGACCTTTCGGTCTTCTGTGTTCCGAGGCCATGTCTGTACATGCTAGGCTCGTCAAGTCAACCTAAGTGTATTGCGTGTGTAAATCTGGCTTACACCCGTTGTATTCAAATGTTAGAATCTATCACACCCAATCATCACGTGGTGCTTCGAAACAACGAACCTTCACAACGGTGCACAGTTAGGGGGAACACTTTCTGGAAATTATTGCAAGGGATCATCTTATTTAAGCTACCGTCGTTCTAAGCAAATAAGATGTGAAACATGATAAACATCACATGCAATGAAATAGTGACATGATATGGCCAATATCATTTTGCTCCTTTTGATCTCCATCTTCGGGGTGCCATGATCATCATCGTCACCGGCATGACCCCATGATCTCCATCATCGTGTCTTCATGAAGTCGTCTCGTCAACTATTACTTCTACTACTATGGCTAACGGTTTAGCAATAAAGTAAAGTAATTACATGACGTTTAAGTTGACACGCAGGTCATAAATAAATTAAGACAACTCCTATGGCTCCTGCCGGTTGTCATACTCATCGACATGCAAGTCGTGATTCCTATTACAAGAACACGATCAATCTCATACATCACATATATCATTCATCACATCCTTTTAGCCATATCACATCACAAGGCATATGCTGCAAAAACAAGTTAGATGTCCTCTAATTCTTGTTGCAGTTTTTTACGTGGCTGCTATAGGTTTCTAGCAAGAACGTTTCTTACCTATGCCAAAACCACAATGTGATATGCCAATTTCTATTTACCCTTCATAAGGACCCTTTTCATTGAATCCGATCCGACTAAAGTGGGAGAGACAGACACCCGCTAGCCACCTTATGCAACTAGTGCATGTCAGTCGGTGGAACCAGTCTCACGTAAGCGTACGTGTAAGGTCGGTCCGGGCCGCTTCATCCCATGATGCCGCCGAATCAAGATAAGACTAGTAACAGCAAGTAAATTGACAATATCGACGCCCCAACTGCTTCGTGTTCTACTCGTGCATAGAAACTACGCATAGACCTAGCTCATGATGCCACTATTGGGGATCGTACAGAAATTTAAAATTTTCTACGCATCACCAAGATCAATCTATGGAGTAATCTAGCAATGAAGGGAAGGGGAGTGCATCTACATACCCTTGTAGATCGCTAAGCGGAAGCGTTTCAAGAACACGGATAAAGGAGTCGTACTCGCAGCGATTCAGAGCGCGGTTGATTCCTATCTAAGCGCCCAACAACGGCGCCTCCGCGTTCAACACACGTGCAGCCCGATGACGTCTCCCACGCCTTGATCCAGCAACGGGAGAAGGAGAGGTTGGGGAAGACTCCATCCAGCAGCAGCACGACGGCGTGGTGGTGAAGGAGGAGCGTGGAACTCTAGCAGGGCTTCGCCAAGCACTACGAGAGACGAGGAGGGAGAGAGGTAGGGCTGCGCCAAGAGGGAGATGATCTCGTGTGTCTTGCAGCCTCCAATACCTCAAGTATATATAGGGGAAGGGGAGGGGCTGCGCCCCCATCTAGGGTTCCCTCCCTAGGGGTGGCGGCAGCCCCAAAACCCATCTAGGGTTGCGGCCAAGGGGGGAGAGAGGGGGGCGCACCTAGGGTGGGCGTTAAGGCCCATCTGGACCTAGGGTTTGCCCCCTCCCACTCTCCCTTGCGCCTTGGGCCTTGGTGGGGGGGCGCACCAGCCCACCTGGGGTTGGTCCCCTCCCACACTTGGCAGCCTTTTAGGGCTGGTGGCCCCACCTAGTGGACCCCCGGGACCCTCCCGGTGGTCCCGGTACGTTACCGATAGCACACGAAACTTTTCCGGTGACAAAAACGGGACTTCCCATATATAAATATTTACCTCCGGACCATTCCAGAACTCCTCGTGACGTCCAGGATCTCATCTGGGACTCCGAACAACATTCGGTAACCGCATACATACTTTCCCTATAACCCTAGCATCATCGAACCTTAAGTGTGTAGACCCTACGGGCTCGGGAGTCATGCAGACATGGCTGAGACAACTCTCCGGTCAATAATCAACAGCGGGATCTGGATACCCATGTTGGCTCCCACATGCTCCATGATGATCTCATCAGATGAACCACGATGTCAAGGATTCAATCAATCCCGTATACAATTCCCTTTGTCTATCGGTACGATACTTGCCCGAGATTCGATCGTCGGTATCCCGATACCTTGTTCAATCTCGTTACCGGCAAGTCTCTTTACTTGTTCCATAACACATCATCCCGTGATCAACTCCTTGGTCACATTGTGCACATTATGATGATGTCCTACCGAGTTGGCCCAGAGATACCTCTCCGTTACATGGAGTGACAAATGCCAGTCTCGATTCGTGCCAACCCAACAGACACTTTTGGAGATACCCGTAGTGCACCTTTATAGCCACCCAGTTACATTGTGACGTTTGGCACACCCAAAGCACTCCTACGGTATCTGGGAGTTGCACAATCTCATGGTCTAAGGAAATGATACTTGACATTAGAAAAGCTTTAGCATACGAACTACACGATCTTGTGCTAGGCTTAGGATTGGGTCTTATCCATCACATCATTCTCCTAATGATGTGATCCCGTTATCAACGACATCCAATGTCCATGGTCAGGAAACCGTAACCATCTATTGATCAACGAGCTAGTCAACTAGAGGCTTACCAGGGACATGGTGTTATCTATGTATCCACACATGTATGTGAGTTTCCTATCAATACAATTCTAGCATGGATAATAAACGATTATCATGAACAATGAAATATAATGTAATATTAACTAATTTATTATTGCCTCTAGGGCATATTTCCAACAAATGACTCTTGGATGCTCAGAACGCGACGCCTAACCGGCTGGAGGATTCATAGTCCTCAAGTGTAACAAGTCTTCAGGTCACGCAGACAGAAAGACTTCAATGATGCCTAACACTCTTTGGCTCTGGGTGTTTAGGGCTTTGTCCTCACAAGGATTTCTCTCTCAAAGGCTTCGAGGTGGGTTGCTCTCAAACGACAAAAGTCGTGCACTAACTTTGAGCAGCCACCAATTTATGGTGTAGGGTGGGCTATTTATAGCCAGGAGGCAACCCGACCTGATTTGTCCGGAATGACGTTGGGTCACTAAGGAACTGACACGTGTCCAACGGTCAGATTTCAAACACACACGGCAACTTGACTTGGGCTACAAGTAAAGCTGACTTGTCCAGCTCTGGATAAGATTTGCTCTCATTGTCTTCCCTCGAAGACATAGGATTTGGTTGAGAATCAATTCAGTCACTCTGAGCTTGTTCACTTGGACCGCACTTAACAGTACGGTGGTTCCTATGACTCAACAAAGAAGAAAAGGAAACTACGAAACAACTATGTCTTCACACTCCATAGTCTTCATACGATGTCTTCTCATGTCATAGTCTTCAATGTGAAACTCTTCACAGACCACCATTGTCTTCAATATCTTCACAAATTTTTAGGGGTCATCTCTGGTAGGTGAACCGAATCAATGAGCGACTACTACCTGTGTTATCCTGCAATTCTCACAAACACATTAGTCCCTCAACCAAGTTTGTCGTCAATACTCCAAAACCAACTAGGGGTGGCACTAGATGCACTTACAATCTCCCCCTTTTTGGTGATTGATGACAAACTGGTTGAAGTTTTCAACAGGGATAAAAGTATGTGAAATTGTAAGGATAAGGTATTGTCTTCATAGGTAGCAAAAAGGCTCCCCCTGAAGATGTGCATATAAATAGTTTGTGTTTGAATGCAAATGCTCATGGTAGGTTTTACTTGTGGAGATCCTCTTCAACTTATGAAGACAATTCATCATGCACAAAAGGATACAATGAAGATAATGACATGCATAACGGAAAATGGACGTCGGCGGAATGACTTAGTGTGGAATTTATCGTCGCATCACATAGTTAACAGAAAAGGTAGCAGACGACCATCAAGTTTTAAGCGTTACAACTCAAAGAACCAAAAGTATCAAAAGTGAGAGTTGTAAACACTTGGCAAAAAGTATAGAAACCACCCAGAAAGATCCGATTGAAGACTATCAACTCATATGATTCTCCCCCCCTTTTGTCAGTACAGACCAAAAAGGTTTGAAAACAGAGCTTCTACTCGTTCCCAAGAGTAGGTGAAGGTGCAGGGTCGACGTTGGAGTCCGCTGGTGCAGAAGAACTTGGTGCAGTGTCGATTCGCGGCGAAGTTGTAGTTGGTGAAGTAGCATCATCTTCTTCATTGACGACTTTGGCATCGATAGTTGCCGTAGAGGAGGAGTACTTAGAGTCTTCGAGTGAGGGAGCCTGACACAAGAGAGCGTTCCAGGGAGGAGTGAAATCAAATTTGAATCGCTCTGCGAAGCCATCCTGTTGAACATCATCTTCAGATGTTAGCAATGTCAGACTCTTCCACGACCGCCGATAAGTTTCATGTGTAACAAAGGCATTCTTGGTGCAAGTTTCGAATGCGATTAACATCCACCAAGAGGATCTGCATCTAACGCTTGAGCCAGTCATGATGCTTGTCTTGTTTTTGATGTAATGCCACGAGAAGCTCTCGGTCGTTGAGAGCGCGAGATCGCTTCTGAGGCCTTTGAGTCATGGTGCTCTCAGTGGCTTTAGTGGTTGCACGACGAGGTGCATGAGTGTTACCAGCCAGAGGATAAACACGAGTTGCAGCAAGGACTCCTTCAATGGGTTGCGTGCAGCTTTGGCGATCGACATTGTGAAGATATAGTGGCTCCTTAGTAGGTTCAGGGTAGATGGCTTCGACAGACATATCAACCTCTGGCAAGAAGATGAGATGATTGCGCGCAGAGGGCTGATAATTGACAGTAGAGTGAAGCTTGATGAGGCGCATTACCCATGGAGCATAAAATTTTAGACCAAATAGATCAGAGCCAGATGTAGCAAGTTGACTGATGAAGAAATCTTGAGCATTGAAGCTGATGCCATTGAGGATCTATAAAACCAATGTCTTCATTGCTCCTTCAAGCTTTGCTGCATGAGAATGTCCTTTGACAGGCCATAGAGTTCGCTTGATGATATGATAAATGGTGCGGGCCAAATACTCTAGGTCTTCAACAAAGAATTTCGTTGGATATTTAGCATTGCTTGGCAGTGGCTTCATCATGTTGAGCATCTGACTCATGTTCAGCTTAGGCTTCTGAAATATGCTCTCTAATGCATTCCTGTGTAACTGATAACCAGGTTCATAGTATTCACCTGGAGTGGGCAGGGGAGTAAGTTCGATGATATCTTGAGCTTTGGCTTCATGGTGCACATATCCTATCATCCACTCAAGGACCCAAGTCTTCGGATCCCTATTGTAGCCACGAATGTGAAGAGTAGCATAGAACTGCAGCAGAAGCTCTTCGTTCCAATGCTCTTTATCAATCATAAACCGCAGAAGGCCAACAACTCTGACGCAGTCGAGGGCTTCTTCCAAGCAGGGTAGGCAAGAAATGGCTTCACAGTCTAGACGCATATGGGGAAAAATGCGCCCTTGATTGTATAAGACACAAGAATAATAACTACGCTGCTGATAGCTCCAGAACCGATCTGATGAAATTCTTAGTTGTGAATATGGGTTCTTGGCACCATCAAAGAAGGTCTTGTGTGTTTTGAAGCCATTCACATTGAATGATTGTCGGGGGTTGGGTGCGCCATATGCCAAAGGATGGCTTTTCATGGTGGGAGTGAGTAGAACGTCGCCGGTGCCCGGAAGCGGGATTAGGCGTAGACACGAACGCCGGCGTACTTTACCCAGGTTCGGGGCTCTCCTAGGAGATAACACCCCTAGTCCTGCTTTGCGGGGTCTCCGCATGATCACCAAGGCAAAGTGAGTACAAGGGTGCTCCTCGAGCTGTATGCTGAAGGTAGGAGAAGGCAAGACTAGCTATCTCCTTCCTATATCTCTGGTCTAGTTCTAATGGGTCCAAACCCTTTGCATGGGTGCCCTGGGGGGTTTATATAGGCCTACCCCCCAGTGGTACAAGGGTAATATGACTTGGCGCAGGCCCAGCCGTCAGTCTCTTCGGCCGCCGACTTCTCCACCGACTACTAGGGCCCGCCGATTGGGGGGGCCCGCCGATTGGTCTGGTACGGAGCCGACAGGCCGTACCCGCCGCTTGGGGGTCTTGCTGGCTGCTGATCATTGTAGCCGCGCTTCTAATGACGCAGGCTTGGTCGAAGGATCATGGCTACAGCACCGCAGTCATGGTGGGAAATTACTGTAGCCACTTCCCGTCATGTCTGGTTAAGGGAGCGTGGGGCCCGTGGGATGAGCAGGCCGACTCCTATGGGCCGAATCCCATAGGGTCCGATTGGTAGGGCTCCTCTCCATCTTCTGGACTCTCGCTAACTGGTGGGGTCCATCGTCCTTGGGCCATACAGATAGGCCGTCGTGGGAGCAGGACTCCGCCTGCCTATAATGAGGTCAGGGCTGGCATGGCAACAGTGCTGCGCTGGGCGGGGCTCATCGTTGGTACAACGCACTGTGGCCGCGCCCGCCCTTGGGAAGGGGAGGGGATGGGCTGCCCTGTAGCCATCCCCTGTCCCGTCCCCCTTGGTGTGGGTACGGGCTTCGAAGGGGCCGCGGGCCGACTCCTCGGAGCCGGCTTCTCTGGAAGCTGCCTGGCAGGAGTCGGCTTGTCTCGACCTCGCCTTCTGGACTCGGCCGTCTACGGGCAGCTGGCTATTTCTACAGTCGGCTTCCAGAAGGCGGCTCTTTACCTTGGCATCTTGAGGGGCGCGGTCAGCCCCGATGTCTCGAAAGGCTACGGGCGTCGGGTTAGCCTACCCGTGGCCCATTACTCCCACAGTAGTCGTCGAAGCTGGTGAGGCGCCGCGGACGACTGGTCGAGGAGCCTCAGCAGTTTCCTTTCTCCGAGTGCTTGAGGCGAAGATTCGTTCGACTTCTGCCGGGCCGACTGGAAGGAGTCGGACTAGCCCAATGTGACTTGTCCAAAATTTTCGAACGCCTCGGCGGGATCCAAGTGGCGTGCCAGCTAAGCTTCCAGGCCGCCGCCCATTTCGATCCTGTCACATGGAGATGAGCGGCCGGGCCAGTCTTCCCACCCACGCATGCGACGGGACACGCCTACAGGCGGGGCCCGCCACTACCACGCCTCGGCACGCGAGCGGATCCGCTGGGGCCGGGGTGGACGGTTGAGATTCCCGCGCAGTTACTGCGCGCAGTAACTTTGCACGATAAACGTGGGGCCGTGGGGTAGTGGGCGCAGTAAATCCCACACCCGCCCCCTCGGCTTCACAGCCCACTGGTATATAAGTAGGGGGAGGGGGAGCGGTAAAGCACGTGCGCCCCTCCTCCTCACTGCTTCCTCCTCTTCTTCCTCTCGCCGCCACGCCCCACGCTACGCCGAGCGCCGCGGTGATCCGTTCCCGATGAGCTCTTCTTCCACCGCCACGCCTCCCACGGTGCACTCCGGCACCTAGGACGGTTCAGAGGTCCACGATGATCACATAGATTTCCTCCGCATGACACGGCGGCTGCCTGGCAAGGACTTCGTGAGGGTCCGCCTCATGCCGAAGAAGGAAATCTCGCCAGCGCCAGAGGAGGGCGAGCGGGTCGTTTTCTGCTCGCACTGCCTACACGGCCTTGGCCTTCTGGCGAGCGGCTTCTTCCGTGCCTTTCTCGAATTCTACGGTCTCCAGCCGCACCACCTCACCCCCAACACGGTGGTGCTGCTTTCCGCCTTCGTCGCCTTATGTGATGGCTTCCTCGGCGTTCTCCCCACCATCGAGCTCTGGGGGAGTTCTTCTACACCAAGCTCAGCACCCAAGCCGCAGGCGTGCCAGCTCAGTGCGGCGCGTTCATCGCCATGCGGAGGTCAGGGCCGACAACCCGTTTCCCCCCATCCGGCTGATAAAGTCGGTGAAGATGTGGCAGCGGTCGTACTTCTACGTGAAGAGCGTCTTCCCGGAGGGCGACTGGGTTAATTTGCCGGCCAACGTGGCCGGCCCGCTGGCTGGGAGGCAACCCAACTAGTCGTATCGAGCCAGGACGCTGATGCCCGCAGGAGCCGACGCCATCACGCGACTCCGAGTGCTGACGCAGTCGGAGGGCCTGACCGGGCCGGATTTGCTGTCCGCCTTCGTGGCGCCGGGTGCTCCCACTCCAAAGTCGCCCCACATGATTTGCCAGATGAGCGGGCATCGGGACCCGAGTCGTCTGTGCACCAAGGAGATGCCTCACGCGGAGGTATCCCACATGGTGAACTACCTTGCGAACTGCGAGCTCACGGGAGAGTGGCAGTTCGGCAAGGAGCCGTATTCACGGGCCAACCCTCCGCCCATGGTGAGTTGTTTCTTTTCCTTTTTCTTTCACTCCTTTGCCGCTGAGTACGTCTTGTCCAATCTAACCAATCAGCTTTGGTAGAATCCCCTCCTCCTTCCGGCAGCCGGCACCGTGGGTCCGGCCTGCGAATTCCTCCCCGGCCAGGCGGAGAGCGACGTCAACAACCCCGACTTGGGGACGGCAGCCTTGGAGGACGACGCCGAGGGCGGAAGCAGCGAAGTGGGAGGCCCGAGGCTCAGGGTCAGTTTCGAGGACTGGCCTGACGATGATGTGGAGGAGGTCCCCCACGCCACCAGCCAGGAGCCGGCCAGCCCGGCGCGAGCTCTTCTGCCACGCCGGACGCCCAATGCATCGCCAAGAAGCATAGGGCCGCGCCGAGCATGTTCGGCAGCCGGCCGAAGAAGCCCAAGGGCTCGGCCGTGGCGACCAAGCGGGACGAGGCGGCCGCAAAGGCCCACCTCTTCCGCAAGGAAGTGAAGAAGCCGTTGCTGGTCTCCGCGTAAGTGCCACCTTTCTTGCGCTTTCATCTTTTCTTTCGTTGATCTTGTCTGAGTCTGCTTGCTTGTCGCCCTTGGGTCCAGGGCTCCCCTCTCTCTTGACAAGGTTGCTACCGCCTCCATCATGGGGTCGGCGGAAACTTCCACCACCACTCGGCGGATTGACCCTGTCGCCGACCTCCGGGAGGCGACAGAGCGGAACGGATGAGAGGTGCGTGAAGAGCAGGAAGCCGCTCGCCTGAAGAAGGTGGAGGCTGAGAAGGCGGAGGCCGCCGCCAAGAAGAGACTGGCGGAGGCCGAGGCCGCCGACGCGGTGAAGAATCAAGCTGAAGAAGACGCGCACCTCCGGTCTACGGTTTTTGTTATTCCTCTGAACTCCACACGGCCACCCCCGGAGTTCACGGCGCAGACTGGGGAGGCTGGCGGCGAGAACCCAGTCATGGAGAGGGATGGTGGTGACACCGCCATGCCGGACGTGATCGTGCCGGCACTGCCGCCATCTGGGAGCGCGCAAGGCGAGCATCCGGCGGACCCCCCAGTGCCGCCGACTGAAGACGAGGTGGTGGCAGGCCTAGTTCTCCAGGTCGGCACGCCGACGCGTCGCCATCTCGCGAAGGCGGCTTCGGCGCCGCGCACTCTGGAGACCGGCACCACGAGCTTCACAATCCTGGATACCGAGGTGACGAGCGCCGCGCCCACTGGGTGGATGCGGGGAGGCAGGACGGGCCCATTGAACCGGGCGCTTCTGGACGTCCAAGCCAAGATCCGAGCCGAGAGTGATGCCATCAAGAACTACACCAAGGCGTCTCTGGCATCGCGAGAAGCCATCCGGGTACGTTCCCTTCTTCTTTGTCTCCATTTTTTGTTCTTCTCGGTGGGGGCGCGCCAGCGCACCCACTGGGTGTAGTCCCCTAGTTTCGGGCCAGCTGCTGAGCGGGCGGCTTGGAACTCTGATCGGTGAGTTCCAAGTACTAACACTTGTCTGAAATTTTGTCACAGGACTACCACAATCTTCGCGTGATCACCTTCAACGCCAATGTCGAGGAGCCGGCCAAGCGGACCTCCGACTTGTCGGAAAGCCGGAGTGAGTCCTCTTCCTTCTCTGCGGGGGCGCGCTGGCGCACCCGCGGGTTGTAGTCCCCAAGATTCGGGCCAACTGCTGAGCAGTCGGGCCGAATCTCCTTGGTGACTATTCTTCCTTGTTGGTGACTAACACCTTGTTCTCTTCTTTCTTCTATGGAGGCCAACGCCGCCCTGCAGCAGCAGCTGGGCAAGGCCAACACTTCCCTCTGCACCAAGGAGGAGGAGTGCGGCCAGCTCGCTGAGGAGCGCGACCGGCTGGTCACGTAGCTGATGGAACAGAAGGAGCTGCTCAAGAAGGCCCAGAAAGAGGCGGAGGACAAGGAGACCGCCCTCCTTGTCGAATTCGTGTCCGAGCGCTCCTCCTGGACCGACAAGGAGGCGATGCTATCCTCCGGCTTCCATGAGATCAAGGATCTCGTCGATGGTGAGCCTCTCCTCACTTTCCTTCTTTGAGTTGCCGAATGTTGGTCGAGTCAGCTTCTAATCTTTAATTTGGCTCTTTGCCTTCCTGTCTTGGCAGACTTCTTCCCAGGCCACTCGGACGCCGCCAACCAGGCCATCGAGGCTGATCGTGAAGGGCGGAGGGCGGATGGCGCGAAGATCTCCGCAAACGCCCCCCCCCCCCAACCCTTAGCGAGCAGATCCTGAGCATTGAGGCTTGTCTTTGGCCGGCTCACCGGATGCTGCGCCAGCTTCAACATGTCGGCGCCTGATGTCTACTACACAACCTTCTTCTTGTAGACGTTGTTGGGCCTCCAATTGCAGAGGTTTGTAGGACAGTAGCAAATTTCCCTCAAGTGGATGACCTAAGGTTTATCAATCCGTAGGAGGCGTAGGATGAATATGGTCTCTCTCAAGCAACCCTGCAACCAAATAAAAAAGAGTCTCTTGTGTCCCCAACACACCCAATACAATGGTAAATTGTATAGGTGCACTAGTTCGGCGAAGAGATGGTGATACAAGTGCAATATGGATAGTAGATAAAGGTATTTGTAATCTGAAATTATAAAAACAGCAAGGTAACTAATGATAAAAGTGAGCGTAAACGGTATTGTAATGATAGGAAATAAGGCCTAGGGTTCATACTTTCGCTAGTGTAAGTTCCCTCAACAATAATATCATAATTGGATCACATAACTATCCCTCAACATGCAACAAAGAGTCACTCCAAAGTCACTAATAGCGGAGAACGAACGAAGAGATTATCGTAGGGTACGAAACCACCTCAAAGTTATTCTTTCCAATCAATCTATTGGGATATTCCTATAAGTGTCACAAATAGCCCTAGAGTTCATACTAGAATAACACCTTAAGACACACGTCAACCAAAACCCTAATGTCACCTAGATACTCCAATGTCACCTCAAGTATCCGTGGGTATGATTATACGATATGCATCACACAATCTCAGATTCATCTATTCAACCAACACAAAGGACCTCAAAGAGTGCCCCAAAGTTTCTACCGGAGAATCACGATGAAAACGTGTGCCAACCCCTATGCATAGGTTCATGGGCGGAACCCGCAAGTTGATCACCAAAACATACATCAAGTGAATCACGTGATATCCCGTTGTCACCACAGATATCCACGACAAGACATACATCAAGTGTTCCCAAATCTATAAAGACTCAATCCAATAAGATTACTTCAAAGGGGAAACTCAATTCATTACAAGAGAGTAGAGGGGGGAAGAAACATCATAGGATCCAAATATAATAGCAAAGCTCGCGATACATCAAGATCGTATCACCTCAAGAACACGAGAGAGAGAGAGAGATCAAACACATAGCTACTGGTACATACCCTCAGCCCCGAGGGAGAACTACTCCCTCCTCGTCATGGAGAGCACCGGGATGATGAAGATGGACACCGGAGAAGGATTACCCCCTCCGGCAGGGTGCCGGAAAGGGTCTAGATTGGTTTTCGGTGGCTACGGAGGCTTCTGGCGGCGGAACTCCCGATCTATTGTGCTCTCGTATGTTTTTAGGGTATATGGAGATATATGGGCGGAAGAAGTACGTCGGTGGACCGAAGGGGGGGGCACGAGGCAGGGGGTGCGCCCCCACCCTCGTGAGCTCCTCCCTTCTCTCCTGTCGTGGGGTCCAAGTCCATCCGGTGGCTTTCCTTCCAAAAATAACTTCTCCAGTTGATTTCGTTCCGTTTCGACTCTGTTTGATATTCCTTTTCTTCGAAACACTGAAATAGGCAAAAAACAGCAAATCTGGGCTGGGCCTTCGGTTAATAGGTTAGTCCCAAAAATGATATAAAAGTGTATAATAAAGCCCATAAACATTCAAAACAGTAGATAATATAGCATGGAGCAATCGAAACTTATAGATAGCATCCCCAAGCTTAATTCCTGCTCGTCCTCGAGTAGGTAAATGATAAAAACAGAATTTTTGATGCGGAGTGCTACTTGGCATAATTTCAATGTAATTCTTCTTAATTGTGGTATGAATATTCAGATCCATAAGATTCAAGACAAAAGTTCATATTGACATAAAAATGATAATACTTCAAGCATACTAACTAAGCAATTATGTCTTCTCAAAATAACATGGCTAAATAAAGTTCATCCCTACAAAATCATATAGTTTAGTCATGTTTCATTTTTGTCACACAAGAATGCTCTCATCATGCACAACCCCGATGACAAGCCAAGCAATTGTTACATACTTTAGTAATCTCAAACCTATAAACTTTCACGCAATATATGAGCGCGAGCCATGGACATAGCACTATGGGTGGAATAGAATATAATGAGGGGGGTTATGTGGAGAAGACAAAAAGGAGAAAGTCTCACATCAACGAGGCTAATCAATGGGCTATGGACATGCCCACCGATTGATGTTAATGCAAGGAGTAGGGATTGCCATGCAACGGATGCACTAGAGCTATAAATGTATGAAAGCTCAACAAAAGAAACTAGTGGGTGTGCATCCAACTTGCTTGCTCACGAAGACCTAGGGCACTTGAGGAGGCCCATTGTTGGAATATACAAGCCAAGTTCTATAATGAAAAATTCCCACTAGTATATGAAAGTGACAAAACAAGAGACTCTCTATCATAAAGATCATGGTGCTACTTTGAAGCACAAGTGTGGAAAAGGATAGTAACATTGTCCCTTCTCTCTTTTTCTCTCATTTTATATTTGGCCTTTCTTTTTTATGGCCTTTCTCTTTTTTGGGCCTTCTCTTTTTTATGGCCTTCCTTTTTTTTATTCCTCACTTGGGACAATGCTCTAATAATGATGATCATCACACTTCTATTTATTTACAACTCAATGATTACAACTTGATACTAGAACAAAGATGAATCTATATGAATGCCTCCGGCGGTGTACCGGGATTGCGATGAATCAAGAGTGACATGTATGAAAGAATTATGAACGGTGGCTTTGCCACAAATACTATGTCAACTACATGATCATGCTAAGCAATATGACAATGATGAATGTGTCATGATGAACGGAATGATGGGAAGTTGCATGGCAATATATCTCGGAATGGCTATGGAAATGCCATAATAGGTAGGTATCGTGGCTGTTTGAGGAAGATATAAGGAGGTTTATGTGTGACAGATCGTATCATATCATGGGGTTTGGATGCACCGGCGAAGTTTGCGCCAACTCTCAATGTGAGAAAGGGCAATGCACGATACCGAAGAGGCTAGCAAGGATGGAAGGGTGAGAGTGTGTATAATCCATGGACTCAACATTAGTCATAAAGAACTCACATACTTATTGCAAAAATCTACAAGTCATCAAAAACCTCGGCACTACGCGCATGCTCCTAGGGGGATAGATTGGTAGGAAAAGACCATCGCTCGTCCCCGACCGCCACTCATAAGGAGCACAATCAAATAACACCTCATGTTTCAAATTTGTTACATAACGTTTACCATACGTGCATGCTACGGGACTTGCAAACCTCAACACAAGCATTTCTCAAATTCACAACTACTCAACTAGCACGACTTTGATATTATTACCTCCATATCTCAAAACAATCATCAAGCATCAAACTTTTCTTAGTATTCAATACTCTATATGAAAGAATTTTATTATTAATCTTATATACCTAGCATATTAGGATTTTAAGCAAATTACCATGCTATTTAAGACTCTCAAAATAATATAAGTGAAGCATGAGAGTTCATCTATTTCTTCAAAAATAAAACTACCACCATGCTCTAAAAGATATAAGTGAAGCACTAGAGCAAACGACAAACTACTCCGAAAGATATAAGTGAAGATCATTGAGTAGTTGAATAATTATGAAACTATGTGAAGACTCTCTAACATTTATTAATTTCAGATCTTGGTATTCTATTCAAACAGCGAGCAAATAAAAATAAAATAACATTCTAAGAATGGCAAACATTATGTGAAGAAGCAAAAACTTAGGATCAACCGATACTAACCGATAGTTGTTGAAGAAGAAAGGTGGGATGCCAACCGGGGCATCCCCAAGCTTAGACGCTTGAGACTTCTTGAAATATTATCTTGGGGTGCCTTGGGCATCCCAAGCTTGAGCTTTTGTGTCTCCTTAATTCCTCTCATATCATGGTCTCCCCAAATCTCAAAAGCTTCATCCACACAAAACTCAACAAGGACTCGTGAGAAAAGTTAGTATAAACCATTGCAAAAACCTTATCATACTCTACAGTAGCAAATCACTAAAATTATTATTCAACATTGCATACTAAATGCCTCTGCATATTTAATAGTCCTATCCTCAAATAGAATCATTAAAGAAGCAAACATATGCAAACAATGCAAACATAACAGCAATCTGCCTAAATAGGACAGTCTATAAAGAATGCAGCAACATCGATACTTCCCTAGCTCCAAAAATTATGAAAGAAAATTCCCACTGTAGTAAATTTATCAGAGATTAATATTAAAAAGGTTTAAACATTTCATCACATTCTGACTTTTCTAGGGAATTATTGCAACAGCGGTAAACTTTCTTTTTTCAAACAGCAACATGTGGACTTGTAACATAGGCATAGTAAAGGCTATCAATACCACTTTTATTGAAATAAAAGATGCAAAACATTTTTCTAAATAAAATAAATAAAATCCTAACAAAATAAATTGACGCACCAAACAAAACACATATCATGTGGTGAATAAAAATATAGCTCCAAGTAAAGTTACTGATGAACGAAGACGAAAGAGGGGATGCCTTCCGGGGCATCCCCAAGCTTAGGCTCTTGGCTATCCTTGAATATTACTTTGGGGTGCCTTGGGCATCCCCAAGCTTATGCTCTTGCCACTCCTTATTCCATAGTCCATCGAATCCTTACCCAAAACTTGAAAACTTCACAACACAAAACTTAATAGAAAACTCATAAGCTCCGTTAGTATAAGAAAATAAATCACCACTTCAAGGTACTGTAATCAACTCATTCTTTATTTATATTGGTGTTAAACCTACTGTATTCCAACTTCTCTATGGTCTATAAACTATTTTACTAGACATAGATTCATCAAAATAAGTAAACAACACATGAAAAACAGAATCTGTCAAAAACAGAACAGTCTGTAGTAATCTGGATCAAACGTATACTTCTGGAACTCATAAAATTCTAAAATAAATTGCTGCACGTGAGGAATTTATATATTAATCATCTGAAAAAATAATTAACTCAATATCACTCTCCAATAAACAATGGAAGCAATTCTCGTGAGCGCTAAAGTATCTGTTTTTACAGACAGATCAACAAGACTTTCCCCAAGTCTTCCCAAATGTTCTACTTGGCACAAACACTAATTAAACACAAAAAACACAACCAAAACAGAGGCTAGATGAATTATTTATTACTAAACAGGAACAAAAATCAAGTAACTAAAATAAAATTGGGTTGCCTCCCAACAAGCGCTATCGTTTAACGCCCCTAGCTAGGCATGATGATTTCAATGATGCTCACATAAAAGATAAGAATTGTAACATAAAGAGAGCATCATGAGGAATATGACTAGCACATTGAAGTCTAACCCACTTCCTATGCATAGGGATTTTGTGATCAAACAACTTGTGGGAACAATAATCAACTAGCATAGGAGGGTAAAACAAGCATAACTTCAAAACTTTAAGCACATAGAGAGGAAACTTGATATTATTGCAATTCCTACAAGCATATGTTCCTCCCTCATAATAATTTTCAGTAGCATCATGAATGAATTCAACAATATAACCAGCACATAAAGCATTCTTTTCATGATCTACAAGCATAGAAAATTTACTAGTCTCCACATAAGCAAAATTCTTCTCATGAATAATAGTGGGAGCAAACTCCACAAAATAACTATCATGTAATTGAAAATTAAGATCAAGATGACAAGTTTCATGGTTATTATTATTATTTTAAAGCATATGTGTCATCACAATAATCATCATAGATAGGAAGCATGCTTTCATCATAGTAAATTTGCTCATCAAAGCTTGGGGGACAAAAAATATCATCTTCATCAAACATAGCTTCCCCAAGCTTGTGGCTTTGCATATCATTAGCATCATGGATGTTCAAGGAATTCATACTAACAACATTGCAATCATGCTCATCATTCAAATATTTAGTGCCAAACATTTTATGGATTCTTCTTCTAGCACTTGAGCAAAATTATCCTTTCCATCATACTCACAAAAGATATTAAAAAGGTGAAGCGTATGAGACAAACTCAATTCCATTTTTTATAGTTTTCTTTTATAAAGTAAACTAGTGATAAAACAAGAAACTAAAATACTTGATTGCAAGATCTAAAGATATACCTTCAAGTGCTAACCTCCCTGGCAATGGCGCCAGAAAAGAGCTCGATGTC